>NW_025956199.1:0-108443 GCF_023159225.1 Perognathus longimembris pacificus | reverse complement strand
ATGTCCCTTTAGATAAACAGTGTTGAAATAAGTCATAAACTATCTCCTGTTTTTCTTCTGAAAATGCCTGTAATTTGTGTATTAAGAAAATCAGTACTTACAGGATGTGCATCAATGAACTCAAAAGTTAATGAGTTGAATATCTTCCAAGTTCTTCAATATTCTTTTGTTTCTCCAAAGAAATGATAATGTTTGAGACATCTGGTCTGGAAGTAATTCTTCATTGGTTTTCTGACAGAATTTTTCTCCTCCCAGGAAGTGCAGATATTTCCCTGTCTACCAGAATGCAAGAAGGTAAGCATGTTCCCAATGTCCTTTGAAAAGAACATTTCAAATGGTTCCCATCATATTATGTTTAGCATTCTCAGTATGCAAAACTCTGTGGGGGAGATTCAATGGGATGGAGTTCAGAATTGAGACATTCTGATAATTGTACAGTGCAATTTTGAATTCGTACTATTGAGACATAAGAATGCAAGTAAATGCCCTGGCCTCAATGCACCTTCCCTTTCACAGAGGACAGCGTGAATATTGCAAAACAGTAACCGCAAAAAGTCCTTCTATTAATGGAAAAATGTTTCCCAAATTAGGCCTAAGAATTCACAAATGGGAACTGAAATGAATTTGCTTATTATTTCTATGATAATATCAAAGGCATAGTTATCATTTTTGTCATCACAGAAGAGAATTTGAAATTAATGCATACGTTGTAATTGGAAGAGATGGGAAAGAATTACATTTTCTCAAAAATATACCAGATTTGCTTAGATATTTTTCTTTGCAGGTGAATCTCTGGATCCTGAAAGGGTACTGCAATGCCCCTATGATAAGAGTCACAAGATCAGGGCCTGCAGATTCCCGTGCCATCCGGTGAAATGCAGAAAGGTAGGGTTGCATTTCAAAATGAGTGGTTTGTCATACTTTACTATAAACATGAATTTGAAGGTTGATATTTGACTAAATGTGCTAAATATGTGTCAATGAAATAATAGACTACCTGGGTAGATGTAGTATACACATATTTGTATTTGCTCTTGTAATCTGATCTTTGTGTAGTGCAGATAAGAAATAGCAGCCCAACTTGTTTACAGAACTCTAGGAGGAGTAGATCATTCCAGGATGTTTTCTGTAGGACAATCATTTCAGTCTGACTGTAACGACTTTACACTTGTTTCCTTGTTCACACTTAACTACTCTAAGTCAGCAATTTAGTAAAGTTTCTAAAAATTAAGACAGATGCATTGCCTTATGGCAGTACATAATTCCTGAACCATGTTACTTTTCAGTAAACCTAGTGATCCTGAATTGATGATAACGAAGATGTGTCTTGCCTGTTTCGTATATTTTGGTGTATTTTTTGTAATGATAGCACGACAGTTATTTTCACATAGAACAAGAAATCTTTCAAATGCTAATATACTTATCTATCCCAATTCAATTATTTGTGTTAAAAAACTTTGCTCTGGGCAGAAAACAATCTTCCCTTTGTTATGCTTTCAAAGGATGCTCACTGATTATACATACACGTGTGCACAGAAAGACACATACATATGCATATTCATGCTCATATGTTTTCAAATATTCTTATAGCTAAATGCGAATATATACAAATTAGACTGTACATGCACATGGCACACAATGAGGGCATTTCCAATTGTGTTTTCGATCAATGTGTCTTACCCATTCATGTAGCATATATTAATAAATGCCTTTTTACTGAATAAGATGTCATGATTCTGAATGTTTTTAGATGCCAAAGTTATGTTTTAAGTATCCAGCATTTTGCTGCTGTGTCAGACCTTCAATCTTGTCATGACGAGTTTAAATCAAGTACTTTTATGCGAAGAGAGTATGAGATATAGAGTCTGAGAGAATTTTATCCACCTCCAGCCCCTAAAAATTGTAAGAAACAGATTGAAGAAGAGTCGAGGTTGTACTAGCCCATCCTCTTGTGCTAGACTGGTGTTAGTACAGCACACAAGTCCAAGGTAAAACCACAAGTCAAGCATAAAATCAGCAACCCTTTCCTTATCCCCCAATAATTTGTACTATTTTTAATTTTTACATCCTGGTTCAATAGAATCATCCGGACATTGCTGCCAAATTGGCTACTTTTCCCTTCAATGCTGGACACTTGGTGCCGCGCGATCAACTCAGTAAACATATAGCAACATGTGAAGACCAAAGTTGCATTGAGGATGATATAGGTAAGCTTGATACACGAAACAGAAATCAGATCTGATTCAGATTAAGTCTGTTACATATTGTGATTCCATTTCCTTATTTTCCTTCTTGCCGTTACTATGACTTGGTCCCAACCCCAAGAGAAGAAATCTGGAAATACAGAGCATTGCCTTTCCTCTGAGGAAGACTGGGATAAAGGTAAAGAGCTTGATTAAATTTTGAGTTAGTGCTGTAACTGAATGCCAGTTTAGAGATAGATGCAAATAATAGGAAACTCTTTAGCTCAACATGAAATTTAATGTATGCTAACATAGAGAAAGCTATTATGCTCATCCTCATATATGAAGACATGCATTCAGAAATGATTTCTTTAAAGAATATATATAAAACAGGGTTGTCCATCTATAGTTTAGGACTCTTTCTTTTCCATGATTATTATCCACTTAAATCGTTGATATATTAGGTCCTTAAGGTGGTTATTATTTCATTATTACCTATGTCTTTCCTTGGCCATGTAAATGTTAGAGAAAATGTAATATATACCCTGGAGACAATATCCATTTTTCTGTTTGCCAGAATCCTTAGAATACCCTAGCCCAACTTTTGTTTGGGGCAGAGCAGAGTCTTCTAGCCAAAACAGGTAAGAAAATGTCAGTATCACTTTGGCAAAGATCTATTTCTTAGAAATAAAGGAAACAATTATGATAGGTGGAAGAGCTGCCTTTTTCTTTTAGGAATAAAAAACTTCCTCTTTTCAGAGAAATATTCAGATTGCTGTCTGAACGGTGATTGGTGAAAGCATGCATGTGTAAATCTGCAATTACTTCATGATCTAAAGACATTTCCAGGGGCTGGGGATATGGCCTAGTGACAAGATTGCCTGCCTCGGATACACAAGGCCCTAGGTTCGATTCCCCAGCACCACACATACAGAAAACGGCTAGAAGCGGCGCTGTCGCTCAAGTGGCAGAATGATAGCCTTGAACGGGAAGAAGCCAGGGACAGTGCTCAGGCCCTGAGTCCACGGCCCAGGACAGGCAAAACCAAAACAAACAAACAAATAAACAAAAAAAATTTCCAAACAAATTCATTGATATCTATGGAAAGTCATACTCAAAAAGGTCTCGGAGTACCATTCAATATTGAGAAAATGTTACAGATATGACAGTATGTCAGAGCCACCGTTCACTTTTCAATGACCTACGTTTCGATTTAATTTTATTCACAGAAATAACAAATGAGCGGCTGAAATTCCTCTTCATGTAAGTAGCTACTAAAATCATAAAGAGATTAATTTGATTAAATGTAGTAAAAAGCAACTATACAGATACATTGTGTTATTTGGGTTTGTGTGTTATATGCCCTTTGCTCAACAAGAATAGCAATAAATGCATCATGTGTGTTTACAGCCTGTTTTCATTTTTCAATATTTTATTGCAAACCTTCACCAAATATTTGTGAAAAGGCCTCCTTTACATGGATCTGTGATACCTTGAATATTCTGTTTAAATTCACACCAGATGTTTGCCCACGTATACAGTTTGTAAGGCAAGGATAACTTCCAATTTAGATTTTTGAAAGATCTCTATATGTGATTACAGAGTAAAAGGAAGTGTGTTGTTCCCTGCTGTCACTTTCATATTCAACAAAATAACTTGGGAGACAAGAAGAAAAAGTTTCTGGGGACTCTGTGGATTGATGAGACAACCTGAGAAAATTTAGGAGGCTTATGGTTATATTTTCCTTTATCCATACTAAGTCACTTTCCACAAAAATAATGCCTCCCTTTTTTCATTTATGGGTTGTATCTCATCTAAGATAGAGAATTTTGGATGAAATATTATGACTTGGATCTCAAATCTTAGGATAATCATTTCTCATATAGTCCACAATATTTACTATTTTTGTTATAAGACTTGGGCACATTTCATATTTTGTGTCCCTGTCATATGACACTGATTATACTTGCATAGGTGAGTCATATGCAAACTGTTCTATTACTTAGATGAAACTTATTATGTTACCTAAACTAACGTTAGAAGAAATGTGCCTGTTTCATGATCATAATGGATTCTCTGGGTATTAACGTGTTCACCTACCTTCAAGTGACTGAATCCCATAGAGTTTCAAACCATAAGTCAACAGCAGTTGCCCATTGGTCCATTTCTGCGTATATGGAAGTTGAAAAAAGCAAGAAATTCTTTCAGAATAATAGGCAGTTGTTCAGTTTTGCATATCTGTATAACAACTATGGAACTTTCTATTGTTCTTAGGCAAAATCAGAAATGTATATTATCACACCTTCCACCATAATGCAAAGATCGTTTTTCTATTTTCCTTTGGAGAAATAATCCGGTGGCCTACTATTTGAGGACTACATATTTTTCCTTGTCTTGCTATAATGACATGAAATAATAAATAATACTTTCGGCACGTTGAATGCTTTTTCATTTCCACTAGCTTTTAAAACTTACTAATTTGGTTAGCTTGTATATTGTTTATACTGAAAGCTAACATCAATGTTAGGGTGAAATCCTTTACTGAAATATACCTTTTAAATTT
The DNA here is from genome assembly GCF_023159225.1 of Perognathus longimembris pacificus. NCBI lineage: Eukaryota > Metazoa > Chordata > Mammalia > Rodentia > Heteromyidae > Perognathus > Perognathus longimembris. Next base: position 103,697 of record NW_025956199.1, on the reverse strand, counting down.
CTCTAAGAAGCATATTCTGGTTTCACGAGTGGAACGATGATCATGAAATGAAAATCTGGATACATAAACATGTATAAAATTCTTCTATATCTTTTTCAGTAAGATTTGAATGTGAAAACGCTTTTTGTCAGTGATCTCCCCCTTGCATTAAATATATTATTAAAATTACCTCTTTTAGTAGAGAATTTAAATTTATATGGTCCACCATATGGGTGAGCCACAAAACTACTGCTTGATTGTGTGTGTGCGTGTGTGTGTGTGTGTGTGTGTTTCTGTCTTTCTTTGGACTATTTAATTTATAATTTGTAATTAAATTTTATTGACAAGGTGATACAAATGAGTTACCATTACATAATAAAGCAGTGAGTACATTTCTTGTCATTTTAGTTACAACCTCCCCCATTTTTCAGTATCTTTCCAAGGTCAGATAACCATATATACAAGACCCAGTGTTCCAAACTCATATCCAGTCACCACAGGGAGACTCCACAGGTTTTTCACGTAGTATATTAAACATAAGGACAATGATAAAATCCTCCTGTTCCCATGTCTTGCAGATATGATGTAACATCACTGGCAAAACCATATAGAAATATTATTTGAGAAGAAGTTTTATACTTTACAGACAACAAGTCTATGCCCCACCCAAGTGATAAAATATTTAAAATAACTCATGCGCCCTAGACGATTTATATGGCCATTGATAGCAGGCATTGTACCCTTTATTTTCTTAGTTGCCTCTGCTGCACCAGCTACTGTGTGTTTGACACAAAGTGTGCAAACGTCTCACTATGTTAATCAGCTTGCTCATAACACTATGCAAGCCCTGCACGTGCAATCAGTGAAATCAATCATTTTTACCACCGGGTTTTCAATGTTCAGCAGAAAAGAAGTTATCAAAGAAAGTCCTCCATTGGCCTGTTCAATAGACTGGGCCCATCTCCATCCTACTCCTTGGAGGTTCATGAATGGACTTAGTAGGAGCTAGCCATATTCCCCTATGAATGGGAGCACCCTACTACTGACCAACCACGTAGACTGACTTAGAAGCACCTTTGTCAATTTAAATCTCACTCCTGAGGATAGGCTCACAGGCCCATGCTATATTCTTATTTATTTATTCATTTATTGGTTTTTAACCATTAGTTAAAGAGATTTTATAACTATTGTGTCACCTTCAACTAAAGTGTTATGTAGACACCATACTTAAAATCATTCCAAGGTTCCAAAGAGGCCTGAATTACCTCTTCCTTTACAAGGGTTCCTATATGTGCAGTGGGATAAGATGTTGATTTTATGACAACAATTTAGAGGTCATAATAGTTTCTGGTGAGAAAAATATTGAGCTACAATGCAAAATGAAGACTCAAGGGAAGGGATGGTTCCATGATTGGTTTAAGTGGTCTCTGTACCTAAATATACACATTTGGGTACTGCTGATCCCCTTGTTATTTTATTGTTGGGACGTACAATATACACTATATTACTGGAACCATTCAATACATAATAGCTCGGTTAAACTCCTCTTGGTCAGCCAAATTTGTAGACACTGAATCCCCCAAAATTAGTGGAATAAAAGTGTCAATAATTTGATTCCTGTATAAACACTAGTAAAGAGAAAGTTTATGCTGAAATCAAGAGCCAGAGGATAAAAATATAAATGTCTCCTAAAGCAAAATTTACAAAACCATTTGTGTAAACCAATTCTAAAACTTATCAGGGGGAAAGATACAATGGAGTTGGAAGTGGGTTGATGGGGGAGGTAACATGATGAACTAGAAATGTGCTTACAGACTTACATATGAACCTCTAATCCTTTGGTACATCACTCTGAAAATAAAGGAAAAAAATTATACAAACAAGAAAAAAAGAGGAAGTAATGTGGTATGAAATAGTTTATGGTCCTAATCTGAATCCTTCAGAAATAATGCCATTGTAGACATGAACGGATTAGATTCAATCAGTTGATCAGAGAAACTGAACAGGGACATGATGAGCATCATGAAACCCCCAAGCTTATGCATTTGTTTGGCAAGAGTTGAGAATATTAAAAAGATCTCAAACCACTGGGGTAGATAATAAGGAAGACTCAGATGGCTCAGACACTGAGGAAAAGTTATGCAATGAGCTTACTAAAGACAGATTGACCCATGTGGAGAAATTTTTGGAATCAATTATAGCCCTACTGTCACAACATTATCCAAAACAGCAAACTCCTCTAAAGGTAAAGACTTGTGGGACCTGCCCAGAATCCTGGCGGACTTTCATCCTTTCCCACCACAACCTCCTCCTGATAGGGTCTCACAGCTAGTACCATTTCTGCCTGTGTTGTTTTAGGTGCCTGGTCCTCCTACAGTAAACGCGGCACACTTCCTTGGCTAAGACTTATCAAGAAGGGAGGACATTTCTGGCTTTCATTTATTCCCTGACAGGCAAGATGAAGATAACAAAAGAGTTCATCTTCCTTTGCCATTTAAACAAATAAGAGATCTAAAGAATGCTTGTTTTCAATATGGCCCTACAGTACCACTTACTCAAGTCATTCTTATTTATTTATTTATTCATTGGCCAGTCCTGGGACTTCAACTCAGGGCCTGAGCACTGTTCATGGCTTCTTTTTGCTCAAGGCTAGCACTCTGCTCCTTGAGTCACAGCGCCACTTCTGGTCATTTTCTATAACTCTGGTGAGGGGTAATCAAATCCAGGGCTTCATGTACATGACGCAAGCACTCTTGGCACTAGGCCATATTCCCAGCACACTCAAGTCATCCTTGAAACCTTGGCTACTAAAACTTTATGCCCAAATTGCCAAGGAGCCATCAGGCCTTCTAAGAAAAAAGGAGGAATAAATGATTATATTCAGCTTTGTGCAGACATTGGGCCATCATAGCTGCAGGGCCTCATTCTCCATGGGCTGACTGTAACAGAGTTCTTACGCATGCCCTGGATGGGGAGAAGGCGATGGCGATATTTATGTACTGCTCAGATGCCCGGCATTTGTTTTTCCTGCCAACAAATGGGCCACGTAATGGCTCACTGACCTAATCAGAAAAGGAGATTTATTACTGAAATTGCTCCCCACTGTAAAAACGGGAAGCATTGTGTTACAAATTTCAGATCTAATTTGAATGACTCTGGCCGCCAGATTTCAGTAAGCTGGCAGAGGAGCCAGCCCCTGGCCCCACAGAAAAATTTTGGAGCAGCTCCTTCTTTCCCCTAACTCAAGCATATCCCCCAACAACCTGCAGCAATAATCAGTTTCAAGGCTCCTCTGAGCAACAACAGGAAGTGCAGGACTGGATCTCTGTTCCTCTACCTGCACAGTTCTGACTTCTGAAATGGGATTTCAGACCCTCCCTACAGGAGTCATTGGCCCATTTCCAAGGGAATCTGTTGGCTTATTGTTAGGCTGCAGCAGCTCTGCACTGAGGGGCTTACCTATTATTCAAGGAGTGATCGATCAGGACTCTAATGGAGAAATAAAAATCATGGCTTCAGTGCTTGCTAGTGTTACCACTATCCCGGCAGCTCATTCTTGTTCCTTTAAGTTGTCGGTGCCTCAGTTACTACAAACCCTAGGGATAAAGGAGTTTTTGATCTTCTGACAATTTTTGGGTTCAAAACACAAAATGGGAATGGCCCGGGAATAACTCCTTCTCATATTTTGAGACATCAATATGTTGAGACTACCTCTTGGGCTGTAAAAACCCAATCTTCTCAAGTCACTTCGATCCATTTATCTAAGAGGTTAGCAATATTTCCCATTGACCACTGGTTCAAATATAGGTCTATGGCACATAGAACAAGTTATATTCAAATGCAAATTACTGACCAGCTGGGGCAACAAATGAGCTAATTCCTCCAGTACTCATACCTTAGTGAAAGAGATCTGGGGCAACAAATGAGCTAATTCCTCCAGTACTCATACCTTAGTGAAAGAGATCAACAAAGAAACATGTGCTTCAATCTTACAGTGACCTTGGGGTATTCCAAAGGATATGAAACTTAGGCAAGACATGGGTGAACGATTGCCAATTTTCCTATTTCTATCCAGTCCCTTCTAGGTTCCTTGGTTACATGTAGCTCCAGTATTCATATAGCTGGCCTCTACACACATACATGTCTAGCACAATGATGATCAAGTTGTCCACATCCTGGTTGTGGTGGGTAACCTATATTAAACAGGAAGTGCACAGTAAACTAAGCATATCTTAGACATGAGTATGTCCTTTTTGCCACATGGCAAATGTGTGCTCCACAAAGAATAGTACTAGCAATTAGGCACAGTGTTCATAATGATGATAGAAAAAAGGGGGGGGGGAAGATAAAATCTAATGTACCATAAATCAAGAGCTTGGTAAGTTAAAAATAAGAAGGAATGTTATGGAAGGTAAGAAAGAGAGGGAAGGAATGAATGTTATAAAGAAGAGGGACAGGGTAATGAAGCGGAGGAAGACAAGAAGACAGGAAGGAAGACAGGTGGGAAGGGAGCAAAGAGGGAAGGAATGCAGGCAGGGAAGGAGGCAGGGACAGATGGATTGTGGTTTGTATCGACAGTATGTGGGACAGAGTTAATGGTGGAAGTATGGAGGAAGAAGGGTCCGAAGGTAATCCTGGGGAATGAGAGATTACCATTATGTATCTGTAGCTCCTTTGTTGAATATCAACTGACTATAAGAATGCAGATTTACCTCTCCTGCTCTGTGAATAGCCTAAACGTGCGATAATTATTCCCTGTGAGGGAGACCACAGTGTCCATGATTCTTTGGGTGTGGCTCACTTCACTTAGTATAATTTTTCCATTGCTTCCATTTCCTTATGAATGGGGCGATGTCATTCTTTCTGATTGAGGCATAAAATTCCATCGTATATATGTACCACAATATCCTGAGGGGAATCTGTGTTGGTCCCATATTTTAGCTATGACAAATTGTGCTGCGATGAACATTGTTGTGCTGGTGGCTTCAGTGTCTTCTCTTTTTTTGGTCTTTTGGGTAGATGCCCAAAAGTGGGGCTGTTGGGTATTAGGGGAGCTCTATGTTAAGCCTTCTGAGGAAGCTCCATAGTGCTTGCCAGAGTAGTTGGACCAGTTTACAATCCCACTAACAATGAAGTAGTGTTCCCTTTTGGCCACATCGCCTCTAATTTATTAATGTTATTTTTTTTTGTTGTTGTTTTTTTGGCCAGTTCTGGGCCTTGGACTCAGGGCCTGAGCACTGTCCCTGGCTTCTTTCCGCTCAAGGATAGCACTGTGCCACTTGAGCCAACAGCACCGCTTCTGGCCGTTTTCTGTGTATGTGGTGCTGGGGAATCGAACCTAGGGCCTCGTGTATCCGAGGCAGGCACTCTTGCCACTAGGCTATATCCCCAGCCCAATGTTAGTCTTCTTGATACAGTACTTTCTTACTGGGTTGAGTTGTTGAACACAGAAGATGACGCTGAGTGAAATAAATGCCATATTATGAAAACCAGTGTTATATCACAGTTGTAGTACTTTCTACATGACATGTGTAACCGTAGCCTCTGTTGTTGATGTTCCTCTTGTATCCCCTTCTTGTCTTCATACCTACACTATCACTATATCTTATCTGAGTACATTGGAAATCATGAATACTGATATTTGAACTAGGAAAGTGAAAGGATATACCAAAATCAAGAGACACAGGATAACAAGACAAATGACTTCAAAAGCAATACTTACAAAACTGTTGTGTGTAAACCACCTCAAGCACTCATGGGGAATGAAGGAAATGGGGCGTGGGGAGGGGAAATGTGGGACTAGTAAAAAAACAAGACAATAAATGTATCCAATGCCTAAGATACGTAACTGTAACCTACCTGGACATCATTTTGACAATAAATAAGAAAAAATGATTTAAAAAATACAGCTTTATTTCTGGGTTTCGTATTCCATTTCATTTTTTTTCAGGTTTTTCTTCATACCAGTACCACCTGTTTTTGTTATGATGGCTATATAATAGATCTTGACACGGCATTTTTAAGAATAACAAAAGGAAGACATGGAGAATCCCAAATGGGTAAGATAAGGATTCCACAAGATATTGCCAGAATAATCCAGGACATCCAAACAATCAGAAACAAGTATTTCCAGAAACTATACTCACTAAAGAATGAATACTTTAGGGAAAGAGGTAGATTTTTACAGAAATATAAACTGTCCAACCTGAGGCAAGAACATATAAATCAATTAAATTACCGCATGAATTATGACGAGATACAGGAAGCAATGAAATTTCTTCCAATATAAAAAAGGCAATCACCGCAGAATTCTATAACACTTTCTAAGAAAGGGGAAAACACCAATATTCTCCTAGTTCTTCCGTGAAGTTGATGCAGAGCGAGAAACCCCAAACCTGTTCCTTGAATCAAATACAATCACAAAACCAGGAAAAGATCGCCCAAAAAGATGTTACAAAAAAATCTCACGTAGGAACAAAGATGCACAACTCCTCTACATAATATTACCTAGCACAATCCAAAAACAGATTTTATAAGTCATGCATCATGGGCAACTAGCCTTCATTCCACAACTGGAAGCCTGCTATAGCAGATTCAAAACTTTTAATGCAATTCACCAAATTGACATAGTTAAGATGAAGAATCACATCATTCTTGAAGTGGCTGCTCCAAACCTTCAATGTTATAACACAGCAATAGATTCTCAAAGCCCTGAAGAAAATAGGATTAGAAAGATCCTTTTTAAAACAATGAAAGCCATATATATGAGAACAACTGCAAATGTCATACCAAATGGGAAGAACTAAAACCATTTTCTTGAAAACCAGGGACAAGACAAGGATAATACCTCTCTCTTCTCCTATTTAATATATTTCTGGAATCCTTAGCCATAGCAAGAAAGCTCCAAATAGGGAGGATCCAAATAGGGAGAGAAGATGTGAAACTTTCCTGATTTGCTGATATTATGTTTTTATACCTGAAGGACCCAAATAAATCTCCTCCAAATTCCTAGACCTAACAAACCGTTTTACCAAATAGCAGACAGTAATTTGCAACAGTCAAATATTATAACTTGCTAATATACTCATACAAAGGGGATTCAAGAAACGATTCCCTCCAAAACCTACACACTAATCAAAAATTTCGCCATGGATCTAAAAACAGATTACACTGAAGAGGAAATAAAAATGATATTGAAATATATAAACATAACCATCATCATTGGCAGTATCTGATATGCAAATAAAAACAACCCTGAAATAACATGTTTCCAATGTCAGAATGAGTAATTATCTTAACTCAGGCAACAACAAGTGCTGGAGGGAATTCCCAAAAAGAGGAAATGTACTGCTCTGTTGCTGGGAATGTAAACTACTTCCACCACTCTCGAAAACAGAATGTAGATTCTTCAAAAGAACAGCCGTGGCACAACACATGATTCATTCTGAGCAACAGGATCCAGGATATGACTAGATAACCTGCACTTCTGTACAATAATAATTTCTCTGACGAGTGGAGTATTTCACCTCAGCACAGATATTCTGATGCTTATTACCAAACTAATATGCCTTTGGAGAAAATTCTCTATTAAAGAGTCTCCTGTGTTTGTTGGCCAAAGGATGCCCCTTTGTCATGAGACTCTCCTCCACCCTCCGCCACACATATAGAACCTCCTTGGGGAGACTTGTTTGCCCAGCTGCTCCAGCGAAAGCTTTTCTCAATTAAGTGGGAAGTCAATAATCTATAATAATTAGTCTTGAGGAAATAGTAGCTAGTTAATAAAGTTCTACGTCGAATACTTTGATCCTTTGTTGTAGAGCTGAGAAATTGTAGTATCAACACCCTGCGTAGTAGCAACAACCTTTGAGGTAGCAACATCTGTTACAATATTGACATCCACAGCTTTGGTGTTTATATGAATATATTTATGCATTAATTTTACTCTTGAAATTGTGAATTGATTTCTAAACCAATATAAACCCTGGCCTTGCTAAATAAAAGTGTGCATTGGACCACTCTCCTTTGCATACCCTGTGTCTTGACTATGGTTAGAAATACACCAGTCCAACAACTGGTTTCCGGATCCAAGGACCTGATAATTGATCCATAGGAGATTGTTGAACTGCGTTTGAGCTCTCTCTCGAGTGTAAGTGATAGATATTTTGATTGAAAGGAGAGAGGGGAACTGAGTGGTGAGCTCCTGATAGATAAAATGTTACAGGTTTATGGGACAAGCTAAATCTACTCTTTTTTCTAATCTTATTGACCATGTCCTGAAACTTAACAGAGCTACGGTCTTGTGTTCACAATTAGATGAGTGCATGCAGGTGGTAATGGAGTATAATCCGTGGTTCCAGGAGGAAGATACTTTAGACTTAGAATTCTGGGAAGGAGTAAACAATAATGTGTAAAAGGCATAGCAGTGTGGGGAAAAGGTTCCAGATACATTTTGGTCTAATTGTGCATTAATATGTACAGCTCTAATTATCATGCTTGCGATGCTGTGGTAAGATCAGCTGCTGAACTGGAGGTAGATGTGGAGAAAGCTATGAAGGTTTATAGTTTGACCAAGGAGGCAAAAACTCAAAGTGGGCAGGAGTTAAAGAGATGGCTACACCTGAGCAATCTCTTGCCAGTTATGCTAGAGAAAAGGTAGAGCCAAACTACCTATGTTTCTTCAGAAAACGAAGTCACTCTAAATAGCTCAGCAGGGCAGTCAGTGTGCTAAAGAGGCTCTCCATATCTGCCACGGACTTCAGCGGGGATGAGTCTTATAAAGAAAAAATTTTTGCTGCAGCGCCTGCCTTTCCTTTTCTGTTCTTCAGATTCTGACTCTGAGGACTTTGTTCCTCTCCCTCACTATCGACGGTTCCCCATTATTCGACCCCCTTGAGTCGATGGAGAAGCTCAGCCCCCTCATTATGAAAGTATCAATATGGTTTATATCACTCAGCTGTGGAAGGCGGTAACATTATATGCACCACAGGCGCTGAAGTTAAAGAGTTAATGTTGACAAGTGTTTCTGCTTATTAAAATTTGGCTCCTGAGGATTGGAAGATTATGTGTAGGGCATTATTAAAACCTCAGGAATATCTATAATGGTTAATGTGGTAGAATGATGTTGCATTCGCCAGAGCAGGCTAAAATGCTCACTACCTAAATGCTGCCCTTCACAAAATACTGCATGATATATGAATAGGCAGTGGGGATTATAAGACCCAGAATCAAGTAAATACTCCAAAGGAGATTGACCAGTGGCTGGACGAGATATGTCTAGAGGCATTGGGTTGGGTATGTACCACAGTAAAAAGGATGGTTCTTAGGCCTGCTTTATTCAATGGGCCTAGGAACCCTACTTTGACTTCATATTGCGCCTTCAGAAAAACATCCATAGAACAGTACAAGGTGCTGCTGTTCACGATCAATTAATTAAATTACTGGCAATTGAGAATACTAATGAAGATTGTCAGTCTGCTTATCTACCTGCTAAGGAGATTGGGGAGGTACTAGCATATTTCAAGGCTTGTCGGAATGTATTTTTGGACACTCAAAAGATGAAGCTATTGGGACAGTCTCTGGGTTCTAGTGTGAAAGTACCCAAATCCGGGAAATTAAACTGTTTTGACTGTGGGGACAAGGGCATACTAAAATGAATTGTGTAAAAATGAAACTGGCAAATACAAACTCGCCTAGGAAATTCCCTCTCTGCAAACGTGGGGTGCATTGGGCCCAAGAATTTTGATCTAAAACTGACATTGGTGGACATATGCTTCCTCTTTCATCGGGAGCAGCACAGGGAGAAAGTACAAGGTGTTCAGGAAAGGGGGCAAAGGGCAAGCCTCATGGTCCCATTCCTGTGAACTAGCCTTACCCACCATCTTTTCGTTACAACCAGCCCAGATTGGGAGTGACACAATGGACCTTTTCTCAAGCCCATTCTTAACTTTCCCTGCTAATTTCCAGAATTAGAACTTGCATATACGGTCCCTTGCCATGGGGGACTTGGGGCCTTCTTTTGGAGCATTCCAGTTTAATTGCTAAAGGGGTGTTAGTTGTACCAGGAGTAACTGACTCTGACTACATAGGACAAATTAAAATCCTTAAGACCTCCCCTGTACCTTATGATATTAATTCTGGTGATCGTATTGCACAAGTGATTTTCTTTGCTTACATATTTATATCAACTCTGCAAACCCTTATCAAGGAGGTTTTGACAGTATGAAATATCAATGTGTTTTCTGGATTTTCAAGGAAGCATACAAACCACCTTGTTGTAAATTTTATATAGGGAAGAGGCATTGCTAGCTACTGGCTAAGACATCACAATAATCAGCCAGATTGAATGGGGCATCGGGGCAGGGTGACTCAAACTATCAAATGCAGAATAAAAGATGTCAGTAGTACACTAGATTCAGTTATTAAGCAACATCTTGAATATCAGAATATTACTGATGGTGAAGGCCAACATTCCATTTTTGATCCATAATTTTTGTAAGTACCTATTAACGTAATTGTACTAGATGTCTTTGAACAGTGGGGAGCTCATTTAGTTTTCCCTTGATGTTCAGATGCATGTCTTTCTCAGTAACATTACTTACTTGGCAGACAGATTGTCCAGTTTGCCGTGAGCAAAAGCCCTTATCTAAAGAAAAGTTGGCGGCCACAATACAAGTTGTTGGAGATAAGTTAGCTTCAAATGATATCTACCTAGATATCATTTGAACTACCTAGAACTACCTAGAACTCTCCTATTTCTGTTATTAAAAAGAAATCTCACAAATGGAGATTGCTCACTGATTGTCGAGCTCTAAATGCAGGTTTGAGGCCTATATTTTACAACATGGCCTGCCCCAATCATGTATGATTCCTTTAAATTGGCATATTATACTAAGATTTGCAAGATTGTTTCTTTACTATTTTCTTATTTGATGAGGACCTATCATGCTTTGCTTTTACTTTAAGACGGATTAATCTCCAAGGACCTCATGGAAGTTTTAAATGGAAATTATTGCCACCAGGCATGATGAACTCACCTATTATGTGTCAAACTTTTGTAGCCAGAGCACTAGAACCTATTAGGAAAAGATTTGCTCAGGTTTCATGTATTCATTATATGGATGACTAATTATTTGCTGCACCTAATAAAGATAATCTATCAGACTTATTACAAATTTTGCCCTTCCACTTGCAAGAAAATGGTTTATTAGTTGCCCCTGATAAAATCTGGACAGAGGAGCCATTAAAGTATATAGGATATTTAGTTAACAGAAACAAGCAATTATTCTCCAATTTATAAAAATTCGTACTGAAAAATTAAATACTCTTGATTTTCAAATGTTACTACAGGACATTAATTGGCTTCATCCTTCCTTAGGCATTCCCACATATGCTTTGCATAATGTATTCTCCATTCTTCAAGAGGATTTGACTTTAAATAGCCCTTGTGTATTAACTAGTGAGGAAAGTCAGGAATTACTTTTAGTAGAAAAAGCCCTGACTCAAAATTTCTTATCCCAGGTAGATTTATCTGTCTCTAATGGGTTATTAAATCTACTTACAAAGTTTACCACACAGGGGGAATAGCACAGTACAATAAGACTTTGATATGTACCAGGCACACATTGTCTGAAATGTAAACCACATGTCTGGAGGTGATCAGCTTTATTATCATGCAAGGCTGTAAAATGTGCCTGCAAATCAATGGGGAGGACAAATACTTGATTATCATCCCCACACCTAAATAACAATTCAAATTTGCATTACAAACCTCTGATCTCCTCCCTTTATCATTGAATGTCTTTAATGGAGAAGTTTTATACCAATACCAATTACCTTCTAGTCCTTTAAGGAAATTCTTTCAATAACAAATTTATATTACTGATAATATTTGTCTTTCTAAGCCCATTCTAAATTCGCCTAATATTTTTGAACATAGTACCAAAAATAACAAATGTGTTTTTTGACAGAAGGTAAATATCAAGTTTCCGCACTCCCTGGCAATAGGCACACAAAATGAATCACAGGCTGTTATATATGCTTTACAGAATTTTTTTTTGGCCAGTCCTGGGCCTTGGACTCAGGGCCTGAGCACTGTCCCTGGCTTCTTCCTGATCAAGACTAGCACTCTGCCACTTGAGCCACAGCGCCACCTCTGGCCGTTTTCTGTATATGTGGTGCTGGGGAATCGAACCTAGGGCCTCGTGTATCCGAGGCAGGCACTCTTGCCACTAGGCTATATCCCCAGCCCAAAGAATTTCTTAATAACTTTCAATTTAATCACTCAGTCGACCTGTGCAGCACATGTTTTATGCAATATATATTTTGATGTTATTTATCACATAAACCCCCACTAGATTCACTATTTAAACAATTCAAAGCCAGTAATGCCAAAGACAGCATTTACTGTATGTCATTCACATTCTTGCTCATTCTAATTTGACAGGTCCTATGGTAATTTTCATGTAGATGATTTAGTCCCTTTTATTTCAGCAAAAGAAGACCATGCATCTTGGCACTCTAATGCAGGTCATTTACCTGTCACATATAAAATTCCTTTTAGGGTTGGGGTTATGTCCTTGTGTCAAGAATGGTTGCCTCATATACATGAATCCATGGGTTTCATTCCCTAGCGCTACATACATTGAACATGGCCAGAAGTGGCACTGTGGTTCAAGTGGCAGCGTGCTATCTATCCTTGAACAAAAAAGAAGCCAGGGACTGTCCTCAGGCCCTGAGTCCATGACCCAGGACGGGAATAAATAAAATAAAATAAAATAATATTCCTTTTAAACAACCTAAGCAAATTATTGCTAACTGTCCTACTTGTTGACCTTTGCATTTACAAACCCTTCCCCTTGGTGCTAATCTTCAAGGCCTGGCTCCAAACAATAATTGGCAAATGGATGTAACACACATCCCTGAATTTGTCTGCCTACAAGATGTGCTTGTACCTATTGACACATTCTTTTTTTGGGGGGGGCACAGCTCTACCTGGTGAAAAATGGACTCAGCTCATTCAACATTTACTAGAAACATGTGCAGTCATGTAGATTTCTTCTCAAATAAAAACTAACAATGGACCAGCTGAAACCAGTAAATAAGTGCAAATATATTTAGAATTTCGTAATATCTTCCATGTTACATGAGTTGAATATAAACCTCAAGGGCAAGGTAGAGTAGAATGAGCTCACTGTACTTTGAAAAGACAAATTAAAAATTAAAAGAGGGGCTGGGGATATAGCCTAGTGGCAAGAGTGCCTGCCTCAGATACACGAGGCTCTAGCTTCGATTCCCTAGCACCACATATACGGAAAATGGCCAGAAGCGGCGCTGTGGCTCAAGTAGCAGAGTGCTAGCCTTGAGCGGGAAGAAGCCAGGAACAGTGCTCAGCCCGAAGTCCAAGGCCCAGGACTGGCCAAAAAAAAAAAAAAAAAAAAAAAAGAAAGTAAAGAGGTTGAATATGTATAGTACTGAGGAGTATTCCACATCTATGAATAGCCTTTATAAAATAGCCTGAGCTGTTATTGCAGTAGCACTATTTGTTCTTAAGTTTTTAAATTTGCCTCAAGGAGATGTTTTGGCCATAGCCAAGCAACACTTCCTAGCTCCGTGTATGTTAATCAAGCCACATCCGGTTTGGATTAGATTGGGGGTTGGGTTAGATTGGGCCCCTTGGCAGTTGTTAATCCAGAGGATATGGAATGCTTATGTTGCTACAGAAGATGTCCAAAACTTCTGGCATCCACTCTGCTGAGTCCGACAAGAGTGCCCCCAGAACACAAAGATTAGGGTAAGACATCCTCATCTATGCTATGAGACCATCCCAATCCAAGCCATGACTGCCCACAGTCTCCATAAAAATCCTCACAGAGGAAGGACAGCCCCTTTGCCCTTATGGGGACAGGTAAAAGCGCTGTCTCACAAAGCCCAACAGGTAGTGCTATCTACTGAAAAAGTGCTGACTCTGGAACATCTACTCCTGCCTATGTGTGCTCTGTTAACCTGTGTCTTGTAACTCTATGGCAGGGGCTAATTCCGAGGTATTGTATTGGGCCAGTATCTTTAAACCTCCCTTATTGCATCCAGATTTGTGGACCAAATCCCCCGTCTCTGTATCTATATCTAGTCCTGACTTAATCTCTCCCTGTTATCTGTCTGGCATTCCAGTCTATCCTATGGAAGAAGGACAAGATTCTAACATCTCTTACTCTCAGTTCTCTAAAGCTATCTGTCTCGGCAATTCTCCATGTTAACCCTGTAGATATCAATATTTTTAATTCAACATGGAGGTTTATATAATCCCAGTAGAACTCGGCTGGTTAGACTGTCCTTTTGGTCTGTGAGATCTCACACCTATAAGATACACAACTCTCCTAGTCCTTTTGGTTTGTGGTTACAAAACTGCACCGAACATAATTTTGCTTCTGAAAAGCTATATAATCTCATACTCCATAAACCAATTATAAGCAGCAGTGGAGTTGCTCAATCTTACATGTCTTCTATGCTCTCTTACATGTCTTCTATGCTATGTCTGAATTTGAATGTGAGATACCCTCCAAAAGTAGTTTGCTGTTTTAAAATTATTTTCCATTTAATATCTTTGGGAATATCCTTTTATGTGACTCCATGGTAATTCAAATTTTGAAATCCAGGATGAATATACCTGAGTGTTGCCATGGTAATTATTGTAGTAGGAAAGAACCTGAATGTTTAACAGGTGAAAATTGAGCACAAAATATTTCCTTCAATTTTGTCTCCAAATATTTTGGAAATCATTACCTGGCTACTTTGGTATCTCCTGTGTTAATCTGTTTATACTGAGCCATTTTGATAAACATTTCAAATTTTATGTGTAATTCATTTCTGAATGTTGGTCATATTTTTAGTTTGACACGAGGAAATAGTGTTTGAACTTATATCACTTCCATCCATGGCAACATCAATAGTGAAATATCTTCATTAATTAGGAGAGCATACATGATTATGTAAATTTAGTAGGAGTCATGAACACCTAGGTATGGCTCAGGGCACCTTGTTAGGACTGTAGAAAACATGGTCTTCTATTGAATCCAGTCTGAAATAAAGTCTTTGTTGATCCACTTAGAACACAAACATTCCCAGTATCATCTGCACATTAGAATATTAATGCGTTGTGCCTTTTATATATTTTTCAAACAATATATACTCATTACAAACTGCAAACAATGGATTGTAGACGAACTATTCAAACAGCAGTTAACATGCATATATATTATGAAATTATAATAAATTTGTCTACACTGTCTTACATATTTCTATTATATGATTAAACAATTATATAGCTCAAGTACTTGGACATTGCACACTTACAAATGAAGATGCATTTATTGATTATGATTAAGGACAGAGAGACCCATGATAGCTCTTAGAATTGTCCTTGAAGTTGGTTGAATTACATCATTGCAAATTTTCCCTATTTTGATAGTATTCTTAAATTGGGTCATGATACAATCTGAAACAGTCCATTTTTATTTGTAGCCTGCTGTACAACAGCTCTTAGAAGGCAAAATAGAGCCAGACACTTAAAGAATCATACGAATAAAATATTTCACATGATATTCCTAAGTTTTCTTTATTTGGTTTCAAAAACCCAGAGTCATTATGGAATACCTGTTACAGTCCTTGGTATTTCCTATGGGCTCATAACAGAGAGGTATTCCAACCCATTGTTTAGCCTTATGTCATGACCAACACTGTAAATTGTAAATTGATGGGCCACAATATAGAAGTGATACAGTGTCTATTTTTACATAGCACATGCAAAACCCACTTTAATCGTTTAACCTAGACGTCTAATTTATATAAATAAATATATGACTAGCAAACGAAGAAAGCTTTTATGTCCAATTACTATGAATCATTAACTCATATCTTTAGATGAAGTACATTTTTTGGTACATTGCCTGATACATTTGTTGCACTAATTCTTAAACTAAATCAATATTATACTTTTGTTTGCTCACAGTAAATCAATTCACTTTTCCTTCATATTTTTATGTCAATGCCCACTGCTGCTGTTACAATAAAAATAATATATGGATTCTTTGTCATAGTGCAAAACTCATGACGCTATTTTCTCTTCTTTAATCTGTGATTCCTTGTGATTTCTATTTGAATAACAAACAGGATGAAAGCTCAAGAATGCAGAGTGATTAGGCAATGATAGATTCTAATTTAAATTCTTGGTTGACTTCTTCTTGTCAGTCCAGGGTAAATGTAAATGTAAGTATGTTCTTCCCTGCTGTCACTTGCTTGTTCCAGCAAGTTATTCTGGGGGAGAACAATAAAAATATCCTTGTCAACCTGCAGATTGATGAGAGTACCTGTGAAACGTTAGACATGTACTTAGAGTTTTGTTCTATCCTTCGTAAGACACTTTTGCTATACTGATGCTTTCTTTTTACATTTGCGGTTTGGATCAAAGTTTAGGTAGAGAAATGTAGGTCAAACATTATCAATTTGATTTGAAATCTTAGGATTATGATTTCTTATGTACTCATAATTATTTACCATTTTTGGCCTGAGACTAGGTGACATTACATGTTTTGTGTCTCTCTCTATATAACCTAGGGAATGGCTTGTAGAAATATCCCTGGGTCCTTAAAATAATGAGTTTTCATTGATTCACCTGTACAACTCCCTCCAAGTGGGTCAAGACACACAAGTGTCCAAGTATAGTTTTCCAGATGCTGTCCAATTAATTGGTTTCAGTGTATATGGAAGTTAAGAAAGCAGGGAATTCATTCATGAAAATAGGCATTTGTTCAATTTGCAGTACCTCTAGAAGATCCAAGGATGTGTCTAATGTTTGTAGACACAATACAAACATATGTGTTAGCACTCTATGCATCGAACAAAAAATAAGTGTTTTTATTTATGACTTTGCAGAAATAATCAGTTTCCCCACCGTGTGTTCAACAAGCATTTCTCCTTGTCATATCTATGAGTAAAAATAATAAAAAAAGTCTAATCATATGAATGTCTTTTGATTTCCCCTAATAATTGAGACAAGCACTCTGGCAACTAGGCAATATTCCCAGCCCTCCCCTAATCATTGAAACCTCCAATTTGGGTACAGTGTATATTCACAATGAATTCTGACATAAGTGGAGGTGTTTCTTTCCTTACAGAAGTATATCACTTAATATTTGAGAAAGCACACTTAGGTAGGAGAAATGCAATTATGATGATTAAATGGAAATCTAAGTACGTTAACATGTAAAGTCCTCCTATGATTGTTCTTCAGTTACTTTTACATGAGTCTGATATGTTTCATTTCATTATGTATTCTTGCATGTAAGAAAGTATCACCAAATTTACCTCTTTAAAAGAGAACGTCAATTTATGTGACATTATGTGAACATCAATTTGGTGAGCAAAACACTTCAGGGAGTTTTTGTAAAAAGAAAAAATTCAACTCTGTGAGCTTTTCTTACTACGAAAGATCCTCAATATAGAAATAATTTCAGTGTGTGACAATATGCAAGGAATCTTTGACTTCTTTAAATAGGACCTTTTGCAAGACCGAATGAATGGGAAATGTGGTGGGGAATAGAGCAGAAAGGGCTCACCAAGTTAATTGGGTAGTGAGAGAACAAACTGAGCTAATCAAGGGACTTAGGAAGAAATATATCACAGGAAAAGAGGAACAGATTACAGGAAGCATAAAGAAAGAGAGGTATATGCATATATCACCATTTTGGGATGAATTGCTTTACAATTACTAAGCATAGAGGACATAAGAGTTTTGAGGATTGAATGTGACACTGAGCATGAAGGATCAAACGTCTGTTTATTTTACTTTATAATATTATTAAGAATTACTAACACATATTACATATTGTACACAATATGTACAATACATATTGTGTACATATGTACACAAATAATTAAGAAATTGAGGGAGTGGTTTGAGGGGTGAAGCAGAGGGATGAAGGGAGAAAAATCAGGAAGGGATAGCAGGTATGAGAAAAATGCATATGTAATCACTATATGAAGCATGTTTCTGTAACCCCACTGTACATCATCCTAAAAATAAGAAAGAAAATGTAAAAAAATTAAGTGTAAATGCATTTGGCGTTGGGAAACTAGATTTTTCAATGTATCCAAAAATAACATTCAAAATTTATTAAAATTTGTGCATTGCTGGAAATATTACAAGTGTTTGGTAGATAATCAAAAAGAAGAAAACTTTTGATTGTGTGTGTGAGTTTTTGTGTGTGGGGGGGTGTGGTGAGTTTGAGTGAGTGACTGTGTGTGTGTGCCTAGTCTTTTGAAGTTATGTCTCATGGTGATCAACATAGAAATGCATTGATAAGATAGGGTATATAAAATTTGTCAAACGTGGTAATTCCTCCCTCATTTTTCTCTTGCTTCCCTTTCCAATCAACTGTTCACCAACTTTGAATGGTTAATTACAACAATTTCTATTCCTTTGTTGCATTCCTTTACCCTTTGTACTTTTCACAGTGTGAAGAATTCATTTCCTTACTACGAAACTTACTTTCCTTACTACGAAAAAGAAAGAAATAATAGTAAGAGCTCCATGGTCTACTACAGCGACACCTGATTTACAAACACAGAAAATTAAATCAAAAGAAATAATTTCAAATAAGGATTTCAAAGTAAAAATAAAGAAACCTCCGGATTCCATATATTTGAGATCATTACTAGTACCATGATTGTTTGTGATTATTTCTCCAAACTATTGAGAAACTGCGATACTCTGCATGGAAAATCCTAGGCATGTATGCCATTTTTACAACTCAGCGAATCCATTGGCTCTGTTTGCCGTTCACTTCATACGACATAATGCTTTCCACTTCCTTACAAATGAGAGGATGTCATTCTTTCTGAAGGAAGCCTAGAATTCCACTATGTATATAAAACCACTTTCTGTTTTTCCATTCATCTACTGATGGCCAGACGAGTTGGTTACATATGTTGGCTATTTGGGAGAATGCTGCAATGATCATGATCATGGTGGAAGTTTTAGCATGGAATTCTTTATGATCTTTACAGTGAATGCCCACCAATCAGATAGCTCGATCATAATCTATGTGTATATTTTATTGCGGATATGGTATACTGCTTTGCAGAGTGTCTAAAGAATTTTATTTTTTTTTAGTTTCAAATATATTTTGTATTTGAGAGCCCTATTTTTTTAGTAGCTACTTCATATCTTCTCGCATATTCTGTGCTCTCCTCTCTCTTCATAATTTGACACATGGAGCTTAGCAATTCCATAAACGTCCTTTTGTACAATACTGTGATTTAATGTGGTTGTTAGATTTTATACAAATCTGTTAATCTGTGCTCAGAAGCCCTAGTGTTTTTCCTCATTCTTCTTGCATATTTATTGTATCCATTTTACCTCGAGTCCCTGATCCAATTAGAATTTTTGTTGGTGTGAGGACACACACAAGGATGTACTTTTGGTTGGTGGAAGAGTTTAAAGTATTCTGCCTTACCATTTCTTGAAAAGGATGTGCTTTTCTATCCAATGCTTTTGTCTTAATTATAAAAAACCAAGGTGTCATAGGTGTATATGTTGACTTCTCTGTCTTCAATCACATTTTCTTGATTTTTGGCCTTTTGTTGTACCAGGACCAAAAAGATTTTCAACCTGAAGCTTCCAAAAGTTTGAAAGTAGATATTAACATACCTCCAGGACTGTTCTTCCTGCTATGGAGTGTTTTGGCATCAACAATCTCAATTATCCTCAATGTTCAGATATTCCTGTTTCTAGAAAAGCTGAACGCAAAATCCACTGAGAAAAGAGCCACTCTCATTTAATGACACAATACTTTTACTTTTCCTTTCTACAGAGAAACATTTGGTAAAGGGGACTTTCAAAAAACGGACCCTTGTACACGTTGAACCACTGTCCTAAACTCTGACCCAATATGGGGGAGGGTCATGATTTTGGTTTATTTTCAGTGACGTGGAAATGTGGAGAATAGTAGAATTGGTAGAAAGAAGTAGTTTAAAAAGATAGACAATTCATTTAACAGAGAAGAGTGGAGGTGTTATTCCTAGGAAAGTATTTTTAAAGAAAGAAAATGTGAAGAGGAAAATAAAGAAAAAATAGTGGAAGACAAATGCACAAAACAGAGAAAATTTATTTTTAAAAAGAAAAAAAACCCCAGAAAATCGAACAAGCAAAACAATTTTTTGCTAAAAACAAACAGGTAAAAAAGGAATATAAAAACCATATGACATTTCAGAAATTGAAAAAAAAAAACCAATAAAAGCATAAAAAAATCTTGGAAAAGAAAATGGAGTCTTCCTTTTTTGCATGGACATTTTATTCTCTGGTTTCCTTGCGAAGGTCAGCAGTATATTTTGCTGCTTGCCATGTTTGACTTGCTTTCAGTTTTTGGGGGTGGATCTACTTTGAACTGCATCCCTTGTTGGTAAAATCCTGGGACGCTCTGGTTCACACAGCTTGCAAGTGGGACTTTGGTATCCTCTGTGGATGAGGCACATGCACAGTTTTGGGAACCCTGGCTCCACTACTCTGCTGTGGGGCCATTGCCTATAACTCATGTTTTAAAATAGCCTGTGGACTCAGCAGGTCGGAGAGCTTCTCTCCTGGTTTAACCTGATGTGATTCTCTTGCTTGGGGGAGGTTCCCCACTCCGCGGCGGAGCGACCTTTTGGGAAGAGCTAGCTATGGGATTCACCTCCATTTCAGCCTGGGAATTAGATTTCCTATGTGGTGGGACCATTTATCTGTCTAGGGAACTGTTTGTTCCCATCTGGTTTTCCATACTGCTGGTAGTTGTTTGCTGCTTTCACTTTCAATTTAGAAATTTCAACAGTCAAGGCGGTGCACCTCTGGCTGAGCCATGGCTTAGGATGACCCTCCCACCTAGGCAGGGGTCCTTCTCCTGGCCAGAGCTAGCTCTCCCTGATTGGTCCCTCTTGCCTTTTTCAAAGATGGCCCATTCATCCTTGCTCTCTGAAGGCCTACTTTTGTTCCAGTCTGGTCTGAACCTATGCCAGTGACCAAGATGGCACTTTGCTCTAGCAATGGTGGAAGGGCTAAGCTCCAGATACACCTTCACGGGCGCGAGTGAGGATGTCTTTATAGAGGTACTCACACTTTCTCTGCTATTTCAGCCTTTGGGTGCTCAGTCTGCAATCCAGGTCTGTCTGCTGTTGTCTGGAGGATTTTGTCCTTGTTGCTATTGTGTGCTTTAGGTGCATGGAGTATGGGGAAGTGTGTGGGCGCCAGCACTGGCTTGTTGGTGCACCACCAACTGGAACAAAAATCTGTGTTTTCAGGCCAGCAAAGTATATTTTTTCTTCCTGGCCAATATTGCTGTACTGTTATAATTTACTTGGGCTGTCTTTCTAGGAATAAGATTTTCTCTGGTGGGGCAAAACTGTAATGTCAAAATGTGTTTACCTAGGGCTCTGCTGCTACTCCGGCATCTTCTCAGAAGTGAATTGGAAATCCCTCATGATTCTGCTTTGATAAGATTGAAGACGTGGAATAATGTCCATACTCTTGTATTTGCTGAAACTCTGTCCATGGACAATGAAAGTATATATTTTGGAGTATGCTACACTTGATGCTTAGAAGAATCTGCTTTTGATAGCTGTATGTTGAAAACCTTTGAATAAGTCTGTTACATTCATGTGGAAAATGGATGTACTTCTACTTGTTTCAGTCTGGTTTCTCCTATGTGTCAGATCATCTCTTGGAGAGAGTGAAGTATTAACAACACTCACTACTAGTTTATTCAGGTCCATCTTTGACTGTAGTTCTGAATGAATTCCTTTGACATATTTAGCGTCTCCGTTATTGGGTGAGTATATGTTCATTATTTTTATAACTTCTTCTTAGATTTTACCCAGTATTGAGATGTAGGGACTATCTATTTCTTTGTGCACTAATATTATGAGAAGTCTAGCTTTTCGTAATCAGGTTGGCTACTCCTCCCTTTTGGTAAGTCCATTTCCTTGGAAGATCCTACTCCATCCTTTTTCTCAAAGCATGATTTCATTCTTTTTTCTTTGAGGGGTCTCTTGAAGACAACACGTGGATGGATCTTGTTTTGGGATCCAATCTACAGTTCATTTTCTTTTCTTTGGAGAGTTGAGTTTTAGATTGTTACTATTGAGATTAGTGTGGTCCTTTGTCTTCCATTTTCTTATTAACCTGCGTTTTACTTCTTTCCCTTATTCTTTGTTTATAAAATTTGGTTTCCTCTTGGCTTCTTTTTACCTGGGTTCCATTTTGTTGATTCTTTTCTATTGAATGATGTTCCTCCTTAGTTGCTCTGCAGGACTGTTTTTTTTGTTGTTGTTGTTGTTATACTCCTTTACTTTTCTTTATTGTGGACGGTTTTGTTTTTTCCATCGAATGTGTATTCTAATTTCGTGGATATCCAAAGTAGTTGCTGGCTTTTAGTGCTTGAATTGTGTTCTTCCAGGCTGTCCTTCATCAAAAATTTTAGTGGAGAGGTTTGACATGATTCTGATAAGTTTTGCTTGTTCTAGAGTTCTATACGCTTTAATTTTTGTGACTGGTGGATTTTCCTCTAGGTTCTGGTCTCTAAGATGGTCAGGATGCTTCTTCTGCTTGTGTAAGGCTTCCCCTTTGAGATTGGTGTAATTATCGGCAATAATTCTATTGAATATATGTGGTATATCTCTTCTCTGATATACTATTCCTTTATATTTTCCAACAATGTGCAGATTATGTCTTCTGAATTTGTCTTGTGTTTCGTGGATAAATCCTTCATGAAGTTTGATAGCATTTTGGAGTATGATAGTCCCTCTGTCCAATATCAGCGGAGTTGTCTTAGATCATGAGATTCTCGATTCTTCTTTTCGGTCCTTGGATATGCAGACTCCAATAGGATTAGCTTTATGGAAATTGACCTGTTATTGGTAGCTAGATCAGCTCTGCATGTAGTAGTTCCTTATGTTAAGTAATTGAATTTTGTTTCTTTTTCATGCACTGTTGGCCTCAAAATACTAGGTTATTCTTTAGATGAGGAGTTGGCTGTATCTATTTTTACTTTTATTTCTTTCCTTATTTTCGATGTTCCATCAAGAAATATTTTCTGTGTTCCTGACATTTGTTTCTATGGAATTGTGTGTTGATTTTTCTGGCAATTTCAGCTGTCATAGCAAGAACTTTTCCTTATTCTCCATCTGTATTAATCAGTATTGTTTTGGGGGTTGGGGTTTGACGACCATTTATGAAATTTGTAAGAGTTCTTTGTGATTTCACATCTGGGATGCAGGAGTTATGAAGCCTTGATTTCCCCTATACTTCCCATTGGTAGCTCATATGTGGCAGTATTATTGAACAAGTTTATAACTGCTTCAATATTTAATAGCGTTCACTTTTGTCCACAAGGCTTCCAACGTTTCTTATTATCAGTATTCTTTTTTTATTTAATAGTTTTCCTGATAATGGACATTCTTTTCTGGCTATGTCTAATATGATAGTCATTTTGATTTGCATTTCTCTTACAGCCTGTGGTATAGAGCACTCATCATGTGTCTCCAGGCCATTCTCATTTCCAACTCAGACCGACTAATAATTGATGGTCTTAATTTCGTTGTCTTTATATTCGAAAATATTAGCACAACATATATTTTGTAAATATTTGTAATACAGATAAATTTAAGGACTTCTGTTATGTGAAGTTTGTTTAAAAATCCGTTTCCCTAGCAACAAGATATATCCCACAATTCACTAAATTTAATATTTAAAATCTGAAATTCCTTGAGAGATTACAATCTTCTTATTTGGAATAAAGCTAGACACCTGTGTGTAGGGGCCCAGATTCTGTTTCAATGTCGTGACATTTTACTAAGGCAGTAGAGGTCGCCTTTCATTTCTTTTTGGTCTCAACAAATAAACTAAACACAAATGATAAAGTATGATTTCTTGTCTTGTTCTTGGATACCTTGAGAGATTGTTGTCACCAGCAATATCATTAATTTAAAGAAAGGAAACAAAAACTGCTACACATCCTAAATTTTAAAGTATAGATACTATCATAATTTGGAAAACCGTATTCCCTGGGATTTAGCCTTCAAAAGTAGATATCACGGAAAATCAATATGAAAATGACTCATAAATATGCTTATAATATTTGTAAGCTAAGTTCACATGGTATATAGATATAAAAACGTCTCAGGGTAAGGCTAGAACATTTTTGGTTGACAATGTGTTGTGCAAAAGGGGTACAGTTACATAATAAGGCAGTCAAAGGATGCACAACTCCTTAACAAAATATTAGCTACCAGATTCCAAAAACAGAATACAGAAGCCTATGTGGTTTCAGTACAAACTGTGGTGTCATGCCATGTCCCTGAGGCAGGGGTATAATCGCCAGGGCCAGGATTTTCTTTCTCATCCTTCAATGTTCATGAATAAGGAGAACCAATATTGTCAACTTTCCATATTGCTAAAGATGTTATAGAAATTCACCTCAAAACCCCATGAAAATCTAACTATATTCTTTAATGAAATAGGAAAAGCAATCCAAAAATTCATATAAAATAGGAAGATCTAGAATAGCTAAGGAAATTGAAGGCAAAAAGACCACACAAAAAAAAACCAAAACACAGTAATGCCACAACAATGTTCATCGCAGCGCAGTTTGTCATAGCGAGAATCTGGAACCAACCCAGATGCCCCTCAGTAGACAAATGGATCAGTAAAATGTGGGACATAGTCACAATGGAATTTTATGCCTCTATCAGAAAGAATGGCATTGCTCCATTTGTCAGCAAATGGAAGGACTTGGAAAAAAATTATACTAAGTGAAGTGAGCCAGACCTAAAGAAACATGGACTCTATGGTCTCCATTATTGGGAATAATTAGTACAGGTTTAGGCAAGTCATAGCAGAGCATCACAAGGCCCAATAGCTATACCCTTATGAACACATAAGATGACGCTAAGTGAAATGAACTCCATTTTATGGAAACGATTGTTATATCACAGTTGTAACTACTTTCAACGTCCCATCTGTATCTGTAGCTTCTATTGTTGATGATGTTCTTGTATCACCTTTCAGTGTTTGTAACTACACTATCTCTGTAATCTTATCTGAGTATTTTGGAAACCGTGTATACTGGTATTAGAATTAGGAAATTGAAAGGGAATACCAAAATTGAGATACACAGGGTAAAAAAAGAGAAACAACTAAAAAAGCAATACTTGCAAAATTGTTTGGTGAAAATACACTGAACACCACAGTGGGGGAATGGAAAGGAGGAGGATGGAGGAGGGTTTGAGGGACAGGGTAACAAACAGTACAAGAAATGTATACAATGCCTAACGAATGAAACTGTAACCTCACTGTATATCAGTTTGATAATAAAAATATGGAAAAAAAAAGAAGCAGCATCAGCTGTATCAAAATGCCTGATTTCAAGCTCTATTACAAAAGCATTATTAAAAAAATACAACCTTCTATTGCCAAAAAGGTGATGCCTGATGAATACAATATGGCAGAACACCTTCAAAGAAACCAGAGACTTGCAGTCAGCTTATATTAGGGAAAGGAATGAGAGACATACAATGGAAAAAAGTAGCATCTTCAATAATTGGAGATGGGAAAAAAGGATCACTACAGGAAAAAAAAATCAAACGTGATCCTAGCATAATACTAGCACCGATGTAAACTCAAATTGGATTAATATCCCAACATCAAATGTGAATCCTCGTAATTATAATAGAACAGAGTAGCAGAGACATCAGGTCTTCCAGGCCTAGGGAGGAACTTACTGAATAGAATTTGAGGCACACAACAGATTGATGAAAGATTGGAAAATGGGAGTACATTAAAATAAAAATTTCTGCACAGCTAAGGACATGGTCACGAAACCAGACAGACAGCCAAACAATAATGTAACAGACAAATATTATAACAGGTTAATGTTTCTCACATACAGGGGACACAAGAAACTAATCCCTCCTAAATCCAACAATTCAATCATGAAGTTCGCCATGGATGTGAAAACAGACTTCACAGAAGAAGAAATAAAAATGGTAATGACACACAGAAACATAACAACCATCAATGGAAGTAAATGATATGTAAATAAAAACAACACTGAAATATCATCTTCCCCAAGTCAGAATGAGATATATTCTGAACTCAAGCAACAAGTGCTGGAGTTGACTCCCTGAAAGAGGAAATGTACTGAACTGATGTTGGGAATGTAAACTACTACAACCACACTTGAAAAGAGTATGGAGTATCTTGAAAAGAACACGCAAGGCATAGCACATGTCCCATTCTGAGCAACAGGATCCAGGATATGACGAGAAAACCTGCACATCCACGTTTATGTTGCACGCTTCAAAAGAGCCAAGAAATGGAAACAAATCCAATGTCCCACTATACATGATTGGATCCAAGCAAATGGTATCTCTGTACAAGGGAATCCTACACAATGATTAGAAAACATTTGGAAAAAGGTATTCATTGGGACACAAGCCTGGAACATAGAATGGAGCATTGGCTGGCTGATATGTCTATGTTAGAAATAAGTAACAGACATGATAAAGAAAGCAGGACTCAGGTACCAATTCACAGGGAGACAAGGAACTGCTTGAGATAAAGGTATCCAAAAGTGACACACAAACACTAATGTTTATGTACATAAATTCAGATGGATATCTATATATTACCCAATCTGCAAGGAATTGTTTTATATTTAATATTACTAGAGGCTACAAGCTTTAGAGATGAGATTGACAATAAACATTAAGGATATAATTTTTTGTTTTGGAAAAAATAATGAAAAAGGAAGTTGGTTTGTGCAAGAGGACAATGTGAAGGAAAGAGGCTGAAAAATGAGCAAGGAAATAACAGATGTGGGAAGAAATTTATGCACATTATTCTCTCACCTCAATACTCCTCAAAATTTCCTTGAATCCTTGTTAAAAATTTCTTCATCTATCCTTTGTATACATTATTGGTAAAATGAAATTTTGGTTTGCTAGTAACTTAAACTCCTATTACCCTAGCAAAAGCACCATATCTGGAAGTAAATATTATCAGTTGATTCTGGAGAATTTTGAGGCTCTCTTTCTAATTCTGATCTATTAGATAGAGATAATGAGCCAAATTTGGTATACAACATCGAAGTTTTGAAACAATTGGAACATTTCAACACTAGTGATACAGAATCATGTGAATATTCACATAAATTTAGATAATAAGGGATGCCATATGATTTGATTAAATCTTCTTTTTCAAACCTACTGATAATCGAGACACAAATGTCCTTGGTCAAACAGGGCTGGTAGTAAACAAATTCTTCTGTTTTCTCTTTTAGAATAGCAAAATCAATTTATAAGACACATATTTGAAATCAAGTTCAAAGACATGAAGAAGACATACACAGCTAATAAGGGAGAAAAGAACATGAATCATACTAGAAAATGGAGAGCATAGTCCCAGTTCTCTGATTTACTATGAACCACATAATCATAACTGAGCCTACTTTCCCTGATCTTTTTGTAAAAGTAATGTTTCATGAATGGTCACCACTGAGGAAATGCGGCCATAATAATGTAGGTACAAAGTTTTGCGAAAATAGTTAAACTTTCAGAACTAGAATGGTCAACATATTCCTTGATAGGTTCCTGTGAACACTTTGCGTAAAAGTGGATGCTTTTCCAAAGACTGGATCATGGGCAGAACAGAAATGTATAGGAAGAAGGAACTCAGGATCCCAAACTCGCCTATTTGAAAAGTGTGTGAAAACGACTCTCAGGATTCCACTACTGAAACCTCGCTTACTTGTACAAAATCATAGATAAACAATGGACAGGAAGAACAAACAGGACTCCCACTTCCGGGTAGAAGGCAGCATTGAGCACTTCCGTTGTCAAATGCGGAAGTGCTTGTGAATGACGTGAGATCATAACCCGGAAGTGACCAATATTAGCCACGTCACAATACTAGTGACCCCACACGGGGGAGACAGGAGTTAAAAGTAACTGTTACTACGGAAAGGTCTACGGTGGACCAGCTTACTTCGTTGAGAGGAGAGCCTTCTTCACTAATTTGGTAAGTACAGTTCTCCTTCAGAGACATCTAACCATCATTTCCCTCGTTTCTTTCCTCAGTCATCAGTCCCCATCTCCTGTGGACTAACTTTTCACTCTTTGATATACACTGTGACATTTCTGGCTACAAAGGTTCTTTGTAATTCCTTTACCGGAAGTCCCATGAGGTAGTCCCTGCTTATTTTTCAAAATACCAAGTATTGTCCAACATATCACATAATCAAAAATGTTATGTTCCTGGAATTGAGAATGTAGCAATTTCCAATGTGTCCGTCTTCAAATTTACTACCATTACTCTCACTTTTATTTAGGTCTAACAATGATATTTCTATAGGGTTGTACACTTGTTTCATGCCCACAACAAATTTAATGCTGGAATTTACTAATATTTGAAACAGTTATTATCTGTAGCTATGACTCTCAGTATTGCCCAATGTTCCCTCAATTTATAGGTCATGTTCTGTTAGATATAATTACCTATAGATCCCTTGAGCCATAGTTCAAGTAAGAATACAGGAATATCTAGAAATTATTGTCTGAATTTATATGAGTTCAAACGGGTATTTTCCTGTTTGAGACCAGCAAAAGTTGGAAAATTTTGAACTATTTAGTATAGATATCTACCAGTTAGAAAACATTTTCACAAATATGTTGAACACTTGTCATGAATGAAGTCCCTTGAATGTTGGTCTATGACAAAGAAATTAATGATAAAGATTAATATACTTTGTTGACTTCAGTCCTACTGTTACAATTTTGAGATTTCTCCTTATTCCTTTCAAATACAATTGTTGCCTGATTATTTGCCTGCGATTAAACAGGTGATATACAGCTGGATGAAAATTCATGAGTTTTACCACTAGAATACCTTCTTTCATAGTGTATCTTAGGTTTGCTAATTCAGTCTCAGTGGATGTCATTTTAATCAACAAGACAGGTAATTCATTATTGTCCATGTCCTATTTTTTAATACAGAGCAATTTCCTGTCCCTTGAAATTTTTTTAACAGCACCTGAAACATTTCCACAATTTATAATGATATGCACAATACAAATGGAATTCTCTAAGTCCTTTCGATGAATAAATTTTGTTTTTTGCTGTCGAGTATGATTTTGGCTCATAATATGTTGGAGATAAGTCTAGGCCCTTTTCAACAGTTAAAAAGGATGGGGAAGATTTACATTGGTTTGTTGCTTAATTCTTTTGAATTGGTGCTTTCTTAGAAACCCATATGTAAATGTGGCAGGTATGTGAGTCACTGAAAGGGAACCATCTTTCTCAAGTCAGTGTGTATTGAAGACTTGAAATTTGTCAAGGAATTCCTGATTCTGAGTTAAATTGGATACACTATTGGAAATAAGATCTTCCTAGCAATCTATTAAAAATGTTTTACCATTGATTTCGTGAGAACATGATTTATTTGTGAGAAATTTATTCATGTCTACCCGAGAAAGTAAGACACACACTGGTGATACTTGTTTTTCTGAAAGCGCAAAAAACAAAAAGTCAAAAAACCTTCATTCATATTTGACAATATTAAGAAATACCAGTAGGTATTATAAGCCACTTATTACCCTGTCACTCTAATTAGATTCATGTAGTTTCTCAGGTGTCTTCTCTTAATGTTTAACCTTAGAAAGTATAACGTTCCTTTGGAATGAGTTACATGCAATGAATTGATTGTTGGCAGCAATTATTATGCTGGGAAAATCAATTATCTATATTCTGCAGTGTATTAATATAAGATAGTTGAACAAACTATGGAAGCAAAACATATCCCTTTTTGACTTATTCACAGCATAGGAGGAATAAATTGCAATGTGATTAAAAAGCACAGCGAGAAGATGGGACTTTCTCTTCTGGATTTTGGCCAGTAATTATAATACTGTCATATACTGGCGCTAGAGGACATGAAATGATACCCTAAATCCAAAATGAGTTTGATTGTCCAGTCCTTCTAGTTGTGCTCCCATATATAGGAGACACCAGATCAAAGTAATCCCGGCAAAGTGAACACCTCATTACAAGGGGCTCTTTGCTCCTGGAGGAAGGGATGCGCCTCACCTTTAGTAGAATGCTTTATGTATAAGAAAATTGCATTCCCCGTTTTCTTTTTAGCCTTAAGCAGAAACTGTTTATGTTATTTGCATTTTACTTCAACATAACGGTTATTCATAAATGTGCCAATACTTTTGTGGTACTATCTGTCTGTCCAAATTTGCAATTTGATCTCATCATTTTTAGAATGTTCTAAAGTTGTAAGCACCAACATAATCCTTTGTCGAAATATTGTAAAAATGGAGCCAGCAAGACATTCTCTAACTTTAATCTCAATATTCACAAAGCACACCTATTTTATACTAAATCTTGGCAATGTAATATTTAAGGATTTCATCCATGCATTTAGCTATACACACACATAGATAGATAGATAGATAGATAGATAGATAGATAGATAGATAGATAGATAGATAGATAATTATAGATATAGATATAGATATAGATGTAGACATAGATATAGATATATACCACCTGTTTTATTCCCAGGAAAAGTCAGGACTCACTACTAGTGCTTCATGTTTGTGATGCCACATAATTAGTTTGTCTTCAATAACTGGAAAAGGTAATTTTAAATTCAAAGCATGTCGTGTGAAACGAATAAAGTTTTTGATGTGTTTGATTTACAAAAAATGCTTTTACGGCCTTAAGAATGATTATTCATAAAAAAATCTCGCAAATAGTTTGTTTTCTTAGCGGCCTAAATTTAATGAAAGGAAACTCAAGTTTCTTTGTCTTTCTCATTTTAAACCTAATTTCAGTTTAATACTTTAAAGACACTCCTTCCCTCTTTGAATGAACAAGAAAAGATGCCTTCATATCCCCTTAGATAAACAGTGTTGAAATAAGTCATAAACTCTCTCCTGTTTTTCTTCTGAAAATGCCTGTAATTTGTGGATTAAGAAAATCAGTATTTACAGGATGTGCATCAAAGAACTCAAAAGTTAATGAGTTGAATATCTTCCAAGTTCTTCAATATTCCTTTGTTTCTCCAAAGAAATGATAATGTTTGAGACATCTGGTCTGGAAGTAATTCTTCATTGGTTTTCTGACAGAATTTTTCTCCTCACAGGAAGTGCAGATATTTCCCTGTCTACCAGAATGCAAGAAGGTAAGCATGTTCCCAATGTCCTTTGAAAAGAACACTTCAAATGGTTCCCATCATATTATGTTTAGCATTCTCAGTATGCAAAACTCTGTGGGGGAGATTCAATGGGATGGAGTTCAGAATTGAGACATTCTGATAATTGTACAGTGGAATTTTGAATTCGTACTATTGAGACATAAGAATGCAAGTAAATGCCTTGGCCTCAATGCACCTTCCCTGTCAACAGAGGACAGCGTGAATATTGCAAAACAGTAACCGCAAAAAGTCCTTCTATTAATGGAAAAATGTTTCCCAAATTAGGCCTAAGAATTCACAAATGGGAACTGAAATGAATTCGCTTATTATTTCTATGATAATATCAAAAGGCATAGTTATCATTTTTGTCATCACAGAAGGGAATTTGAAATTAATGCATACGTTGTAATTGGAAGAGAAGGGAAAGAATTACATTTTCTCAAAAATATACCAGATTTGCTTAGATATTTTTCTTTGCAGGTGAATCTCTGGATCCTGAAAGGTTACTGCAATGCCCCTATGATAAGAGTCACAAGATCAGGGCCTGCAGATTCCCGTACCATCTGGTGAAATGCAGAAAGGTAGGGTTGCATTTCAAAATGAGGAGTTTGTCATACTTTACTACAAACATGAATTTGAAGCTTGATATTTGACTAAATGTGCTAAATATGTGTCAATGAAATAATAGACTACCTGGGTAGATGTAGTATACACATATTTGTATTTGCTCTTGTAATCTGATCTTTGTGTAGTGCAGATAAGAAATAGCAGTGCAACTTGTTTACAGAACTCTAGGATGAGTAGAACATTGCAAGATGTTTTCTGTAGGACAATCATTTCAGTCTGAGTGTAGCGACTTTATACTTGTTTCCTTGTTCACACTTAACTACTCTAAATCAGCAATTTAGTAAAGTTTCTAAAAATTAAGACAGATGCATTGCCTTATGGCAGGACATAATTCCAGAACCATGTTACTTCTAAGTAAATCTAGTGATCCTGAATTGATGATGACGAAGATGTGTCTTGCCTGTTTCCTATAATTTGGTGTATTTTTTGTTATGATACCACGACAGTTATTTTCACATAGAACAAGAAATCTTTCAAATGCTAATATAGTTGTGTATCCCAATTCAATTTTCTGTGTTAAAAAACATTGCTCTGGGCAGAAAACAATCTTCCCTTTGTTATGCTTTTCAAAGGATGCTCACTGATTATATATACACATGTGAAGAGAAAGACACATACATATGCATATTCATGCTCATATGTTTTCAAATATTCTTATATCTAAATGTGAATATATACAAATTAGACTGTACATGCACTTGGTATCACACACATGCACTAAGACACACAATGAGGGCATTTCCAATTGTGTTTTCGATCAATGTGTCTTACCCATTCATGTAGCATATATTAATAAATGCTTTTTTACTGAATAAGATGTCATGATACAGAATGTTTTTAGATGCCAAAGTTATGTTTTAAGTATCCAGCATTTTGCTGCTGTGTCAGACCTCCAATCTTGTCATGACGAGTTTAAATCAAAGTACTTTTATGCGAAGAGAGTATGATATAGAGTCTTAGAGAATCTTATCCACCTCCAGCCCCTAAAAATTGTAAGAAACAGATTGAAGAAGAGTCGAGGTTGTACTAGCCCGTCCTCTTGTGCTAGACTGGTGTTAGTACAGCACACAAGCCCAAGGTAAATCCACAAGTCAAGCATAAAAACAGCAACGCTTTCCTTATCCCCCAATAATTTGTGCTATTTTTATTTTTTACATCCTGGTGCAATAGAATCATCCAGACATTGCTGCCAAATTGGCTACTTGTCCCTTCAATGCTCGGCACTTGGTGCCACGCGATCAACTCAGTAAACATATAGCAACATGTGAAGACCAAAGTTGCATTGAGGATGATGTAGGTAAGCTTGATACATGAAAGAGAAATCAGATCTGATTCAGATTCAGTCTGTTACATATTGTGATTCCATTTTCCTTATTTTCCTTCTTGCAGTTACTATGACTTGGTCCCAACCCCAAGAGAAGAAATCTGGAAATACAGGGCA
Organism: Perognathus longimembris pacificus; assembly: GCF_023159225.1. Lineage (NCBI taxonomy): Eukaryota > Metazoa > Chordata > Mammalia > Rodentia > Heteromyidae > Perognathus > Perognathus longimembris. The sequence continues at coordinate 70,371 of NW_025956199.1, read as the reverse complement.
TCGCCTTTCCTCTGAGGAAGACTGGGATAAAGGTAAAGAGCTTGATTAAATTTTGAGTTAGTGCTGTAACTGAATGCCAGTTTAGAGAAAGATGCAAATAATAGAAAACTCTTTAGCTCAACATGAAATTTAATGTATGCTAACATAGAGAAAGCTGTTATGCTCATCCTCATATATGAAGACATGCATGCAGAAATGATTTCTTTAAAGAATATATATAAAACAGGGTTGTCCATCTATAGTTTAGGACTCTTTCTTTTCCACGTTTATTATCCACTTAAATCATTGATATATTAGGTCCTTAGGGTGGTTATTATATCATTATTACCTATGTCTTTCCTTGGCCATGTAAATGGTAGAGAAAATGTAATATATACCCTGGAGACAATATCCATTTTTCTGTTTGCCAGAATCCTTGGAAAACCCTAGCCCAACTTTTGTTTGGGGCAGAGCAGAGTCTTCTAGCCAAAACAGGTAAGAAAATGACATTATCACTTTGGCAAAGATCTATTTCTTAGAAATAAATGAAACAATTATGATAGGTGGAAGAGCTGCCTTTTTCTTTTAGGAATAAAAAAACTTCCTCTTTTCAGAGAAATATTCAGATTGCTGTCTGACCGGTGATTGGTGAAAGCATGCATGTGTAAATCTGCAATTACTTCATGATCTAAAAATATTTCCAGGGGCTGGGGATATGGCCTAGTGACAAGAGTGCCTGCCTCGGATACACAAGGCCCTAGGTTCGATTCCCCAGCACCACACATACAGAAAACGGTCATAAGCGGCGCTGTGGCTAAAGTGGCATAGTTCTAGCCTTGAGCGGGAAGAAGCCAGGGACAGTGCTCAGGCCCTGAGTCCAAGGCCAAGGACAGGCAAAAACAAACAAAGAAAAAAAAAACATTTCCAAACAAATTCATTGATATCTATGGAAAGTCATACTCAAAATGGTCTCGGAGAACCATTCAATATTGAGAAAATGGTACGGATATGACAGTATGTCAGAGCCATCGTTCACTTTTCAATGACATACCTTTCGATTTAATTTTATTCACAGAAAGAACGAATGAGCGGCTGGAATTCCTCTTCATGTAAGTAGCTACTAAAATTATAAGGAGATTAATTTGATTAAATGTAGTAAAAAGCAACTATACAGATACATTGTGTTATTTGGGTTTGTGTGTTATATGCCCTTTGCTCAACAAGAACAGCAATAACTGCATCATTTGTGTTTACAGCCTGTTTTCATTTTCCATATTTTCTTGCAAACCTTCACCAAACATTTGTGAAAAGGCCTCCTTTACATGGATCTGTGATACCTTGAATATTCTGTTTAAAAATCACACCAGATGTTCGCCCACGTATACACTTTGTAAGGCAAGGATAACTTCCAATTTAGATTTTTGAGAGATCTCTATATGTGATTACAGAGTAAAAGGAAGTGTGTTGTTCCCTGCTGTCACTTTCATATTCAACAAAATAACTTGGGAGACAAGAAGAAAAAGTTTCTCGGGACTCTGTGGATTGATGAGACAACCTGAGAAAATTTAGGAGGCTTATGGTTATATTTTCCTTTTATCCCATATTAAGTCACTTTCCACAAAAATAATGCCTCCTTTTTTTCATTTATGGTTTGTATCTCATCTAAGATAGAGAATTTTGGATGAAATATTATGACTTGGATCTCAAATCTTAGGATAATCATTTCTCATGTAGTCCACAATATTTACTATTTTTGTTATAAGACTTGGGCACATTTCATATTTTGTGTCCCTGTCATGTGACACTGATTATACTTGCATAGTTGAGACATATGCAAAGTGTTCTATTACTTAGATGAATCTTATTATGTTACCTAAACTAAGGTTAGAAGAAATGTACCTGTTTCATGATCATAATGGATTCTCTGGGTATTACCATGTTCACCTACCTTCAAGTGATTTGAAACCCATAGAGTTTCAAACCATAAGTCAACAGCAGTTGCCCATTGGTCCATTTCTGCGTAAATGGAAGTTGAAAAAAGCAAGAAATTCTTTCAGAATAATAGGCAGTTGTTCAGTTTTGCATATCTGTACAACAACTATGGAACTTTCTATTGTTCTTAGGCAGAATCAGAAATGTATATTATCACACCTTCCACCATAATGCAAAGATCTTTTTTCTATTTTCCTTTGCAGAAATAATCCGGTGGCCTACTATTTGAGGACTACTTATTTTTCCTTGTCTTGCTAATGACATGAAATAATAAATAATACTTTCAGCACGTTGAATGCGTTTTCATTTCCACTAGCTTTTAAAACTTACTAATTTGGTTAGCTTGTATATTGTTTATAATGAAAGCTGACATCAATGTTAGGGTGAAATCCTTTACTGAAATATACCTTTTCAATTTCTCTAAGAAGCATATTTAGGTTTCACGAGTGGAACGATGATCATGAAATGAAAATCTGGATTCATAAACATGTATAAAATTCTTCTATATCTTTTTACAGTTAGATTTGAATGTGAAAAACGCTTTTTGGCCAATGATCTCCCCCTTGCATTAAAAATATTATTAAAATTACCTCTTTTAGTAGAGAATTTAAATTTATATGGTCCTCCATATGGGTGAGCCACAAAACTACTGCTTGATTGTGCGTGTGTGTGTGTGTGTGTGTGTGTGTGTGTGTGTTTGTGTCCTTGTTGGGACTATTTAATTTATAATTTGTAATTAAATTTTATTGACAAGGTGATGCAAATGAGTTACCATTACATAATAAAGCATTGAGTACATTTCTTGTCATTTTAGTTACAACCTCCCCCATTTTTCAGTATCTTTCCAAGGTCAGATAACCATATATACAAGATCCAGTGTTCCAAAATCATATCCAGTACCACAGGAGGACTCCACAGGTTTTCCACGTAGTATATTAAACATAAGGACAATGATAAAATCCTCCTGTTCCCATATCTTGCAGATATGATGTAACATCACTGGCAAAACCATATAGAAATATTATTTGAGAAGTTTGATACTTTACAGACAACAAGTCTATGCTCCACCCAAGTGATAAAATATTTAAAATAACTCATGCGCCCTAGACGATTTATATGGCCATTGATAGCAGGCATTGTACCCTTTATTTTCTTAGTTGCCTCTGCTGCACCAGCTACTGTGTGTTTGACACAAAGTGTGCAAACGTCTCACTATGTTAATCAGCTTGCTCATAACACTATGCAAGCCCTGCACGTGCAATCAGTGAAATCATTCATTTTTACCACCGGGTTTTCAATGTTCAGCAGAAAAGAAGTTATCAAAGAAAGTCCTCCATTGGCTTGTCCAATAGAATGGGCCCGTCTCCATCCTACTCCTTGGAAGTTCATGAATGGACTTAGTATGAGCTAGCCATATTCCACTATGAATGGGAGCACCCTACTACTGACCAACCACGTAGACTGACTAAGAAGCACCTTTGTCAATTTAAATCTCACTCCTGAGGATAGGCTCACAGGCCCATGTTATATTCTCATTTATTTATTCATTTATTGGTTTTTAACCATTAATTAAAGAGATTTTATAACTATTGTGTCACCTTCAACTAAAGTGTTATGTAGACACCATACTTAAAATCATTCCAAGGTTCCAAAGAGGCCTGAATTTCCTCTTCCTTTACAAGGGTTCCTATATGTGCAGTGGGATAAGATGTTGATTTTATGAAAACAATTTAGAGGTCATAATAGTTTCTGGTGAGAAAAATATTGAGCTACAATGCAAAATGAAGTCTCAAGGGAAGGGATGGTTCCATGATTGGTTTAAGTGGTCTCTGTACCTAAATATACACATTTTGGGTACTGCTGATCCCCTTGCTATTTTATTGTTGGGACATACAATATACATTATATTACTGGAACCATTCAATACATAATAGCTCGGTTAAACTCCTCTTGGTCAGCCAAATTTGTAGACACTGAATCCCCCAAAATTAGTGGAAGAAAAATGTCAATAATTTGATTCCGGTATAAACACTAGTAAAGAGAAAGGTTATGCTGAAATCAAGAGCCAGAGGATAAAAATACAAATGTCTCCTAAAGCAAAATTTACAAAAACATTTGTGTAAACCAATTCTAAAACTTATCAGTGGGAAAGATACAAGGGAGTTGGAAGTGTAGGGTGATGGAGGAGGTAACATGATGAACTAGAAATATACTTACAGACTTACATATGAACCTCTAATCCTTTGGTACATCGCTCTGAAAATAAAGGAAAAAATAAAACAAACTAGAAAAAAAGAGGAAGTAATGTGGTATGAAATAGTTTATGGTCCTAATCTGAATCATTTAGAAATAATGCCATTGGAGACATGAACGGATTAGATTCAATCAGTTGATCAGAGAAACTGAACAGGGACATGATGAGCATCATGCAACCCCCAAGCTTATGCAGCTGTTTGTCAAAAGTTGAGAAAATTAAAAAGATCTCAAACCACTGGGGTAGATAAGAAGGAAGACTCAGATAGCTCAGAAACTGTGGAAAAATTATGCAATGAGCTTACTAAAGACAGATTGACCCATGTGGAGAAAATTTTGGAATCAATTATAGCCCTATTGTCACATTATCCAAAACAGCAAACTCCTGTAAAGGTAAAGACTTGTGGGACCTGCTCTGAATACTGGCGGACTTTGATCCTTTCCCACCACAACCTCCGTCTGATAGGTTCTCACAGCTAGTACCATTTCTGCCTGTGCTGTTTAAGGGGCCCGGTCCTCCTACAGTAAAAGTGGCACACTTCCTTGGCTAAGATTTATCAAGAAGGGAGGACATTTCTGGCTTTCATTTATTCCCTGACAGGCAAGATGAAGATAACAAAAGACTTCATCAGCCTTTGCCATTTAAACAAATAAGAGATCTAAAGAATGCTTGTTTTCAATATGGCCCTACAGTACCACTTACTCAATTCATTCTTATTTCTTTATTTATTCATTGGCCAGTCCTGGGACTTCAACTCAGGGCCTGAGCACTGTCCCTGGCTTCTTTTTGCTCAAGGCTAGCACTCTGCTTCTTGAGTCACAGCGCCACTTCTGGTCATTTTCTATAACTCTGGTGAGGGGTAATCAAACCCAGGGCTTCATGTACATGAGGCAAGCACTCTTGCCACTAGGCCATATTCCCAGCACACTCAAGTCATTCTTGAAACCTTGGCTACTAAAACTTTATGCCCAAATTGCCAAGCAGCCATCAGGCCTTCTAAGAAAAAAGGAGGAATAAATGACTCTATTCAGCTTTGTGCGGACATTGGGCCATCATAGCTGCAGGACCTCATGCTCCAAGGGCCGACTGTAACAGAGTTCTTACACATGCCCTGGATGGGGCGAAGGCGATGGCGACATTTATGTACTGCTCGGATGCCCGGCATTGTTTTTCCTGCCAAAAATGGGCCACTTAATGGCTCAAGGACCTAATCAGAAAAGGAGAGCTATTACTGAAATTTCTCGCCACTGTAAAAACGGGAAGCATTGTGTTACAAATTTCAGATCTAATTTGAATGACTCTGGCCGCCAGATTTCAGTAAGCTGGCAGAGGAGCCAGCCCCTGGCCCCACAGAAAAATTTTGGAGCAGCTCCTTCTTTCCCCTAACTCAAGCATATCCCCGAACAACCTGCAGCAACAATCAGTTTCAAGTCTCCTCTGAGCAACAACAGGAAGTGCAGGACTGGATCTCTGTTCCTCTACCTGCACAGTTCTGACTTCTGAAATGGGATTTCAGACCCTCCCTACAGGAGTCATTGGCCCACTTCCAAGGGAATCTGTTGGCTTATTGTTAGGCCACAGCAGCTCTGCATTGAGGGGCTTACCTATTATTCCAGGAGTGATCGATCAGGACTCTAATGGAGAAATAAAAATCATGGCTTCAGTGCTTGCTAGTGTTACCACTATCCTGGCAGCTCATTCTTTTTCCTTTAAGTTGTCGGTGCCTCAGTTACTACAAACCCTAGGGGATAAAGGAGTTTTTGATCTTCTGACAATTTTTGGGTTCAAAACATAAAATGGGAATGGCCCGGGAATAACTCCTTCTCATATTTTGAGACATCAATATGTTGAGACTACCTCTTGGGCTGTAAAAACCCAATCCTCTCAAGTCACTTCAATCCATTTATCTAAGAGGTTAGCAATATTTCCCATTGACCACTGGTTCAAATATAGGTCTATGGCACATAGACCAAGTTATATTCAAGTGCAAATTACTCACTAGCTGGGGAACCAAATGAGCTAATTCCTCCAGTACTCATACCTTAGTGAAGGAGTTCAACAAAGAAACATGTGCTTCAATCTTAAAGTGACCTTGGGGTATTCCAAAGGATATGAAACTTAGGCAAGACATGGGTGAACGATTGCCAATTTTCCTATTTCTATCCAGTCCCTTCTAGGTTCCTTGGTTACATGTAGCTCCAGTATTCATATAGCTGGCCTCTACACACATACATGTCTAGCACAATGATGATCAAGTTGTCCACATCCTGGTTGTGGTGGGTAACCTATAATAAACAGGAAGTGCACAGAAAACTAAGCATATCTTAGACATGAGTATGTCCTTTTTGCCACATGGCAAACATGTGCTCCACAAAGAATAGTACTAGCAATTAGCCACAGTGTTCATAATGATGATAGAAAAAAGGGGGGAAAAAAGATAAAATCTAATGTACCATAAATCAAGAGCTTGTTAAGTTAAAAATAAGAAGGAATGTTATGGCAGGTAAGAAAGAGAGGGAAGAAATGAATGATATAAAGAAAACGGACAGGGTGATGAAGCGAAGGAAGACAAGAAGACAGGAAGGAAGACAGGTGGGAAGGGAGCAAAGAGGGAAGGAATGCAGGCAGGGAAGGAGGCAGGGACAGATGGATTGTGGTTTGTATCGACAGTATGTGGGACAGAGTTAATGGTGGAAGTATGGAGGAAGAAGGGTCCGAAGGTAATCATGGGGAATGAGAGATTACCATTATGTACCTGTAGCTCCTTTGTTGAATATCAACTGACTATAAGAATGAAGATTTAGCTCTCCTGCTCTGTGAATACCCTAAACGTGCGATAATTATTCCCTGTGAGGGTGACCACAGTGTCCATGATTCTTTGGGTGTGGCTCACTTCACTTAGTATAATTTTTTCCAAGTGCTTCCATTTCCTTATGAATGGGGTGATGTCATTCTTTCTGATTGAGGCATAAAATACCATCGTATATATGTACCACAATATCCTGAGGGGGATTTGTGTTGGTCCCATATTTTAGCTATGACAAATTGTGCTGCGATGAACATTGTTGTGCTGGTGGCTTCAGTGTCTTCTCTTTTTTTGGTCTTTTGGGTAGATGCCCAAAAGTGGGGCTGTTGGGTATTAGGGGAGCTCTATGTTAAGCCTTCTGAGGAAGCTCCATAGTGCTTGCCAGAGTAGTTGGACCAGTTTACAATCCCACTAACAATGAAGTAGTGTTCCCTTTTGGCCACATCGCCTCTAAATTTATTAATGTTAGTTTTTTTTGTTTTGTTTTTTTTTTGCCAGTCCTGGGCCTTGGACTCAGGGCCTGAGCACTGTCCCTGGCTTCTTTCCGCTCAAGGCTAGCACTGTGCCACTTGAGCCACAGCGCCGCTTCTGGCCGTTTTCTGTGTATGTGGTGCCGGGGAATCGAACCTAGGGCCTCGTGTATCCGAGGCAGGCACTCTTCCCAGTAGGCTATATCCCCAGCCCAATGTTACTTTTCTTGATACAGTACTTTCTTACTGGGTTGAGTTGTTGAACACAGAAGATGACGCTGAGTGAAATAAATGCCATATTATGGAAACCAGTGTTACATCACAGTTGTAGTACTTTCTCCATGACATGTGTAACCGTAGCCTCTGTTGTTGATGTTCCTCTTGTATCCCCTTCTTGTCTTCATACCTACACTATCACTATATCTTATCTGAGTACATTGGAAATCATGAATACTGATATTTGAACTAGGAAAGTGAAAGGATATACCAAAATCAAGAGACACAGGATAACAAGACAAATGACTTCAAAAGCAATACTTACAAAACTGTTTTGTGTAAACCACCTCAAGCATTCATGGGGAATGAAGGAAATGGGGCGTGGGGAGGGGAAATGTGGGACTAGTAAAAAAACAAGACAATAAATGTAACCAATGCCTAAGATACAAACGGTAACCTATCTGGACATCATTTTGACAATAAATAAGAAAAAATGATTTAAAAAATACAACTTTATTTCTGGGTTTCGTTTCCATTTCATTTTTCTTCAGGTTTTTCTTTATACCAGTACCACCTGTTTTTGTTATGATGGCTATATAATAGATCTTGACACGGCACTTTTAAGAATAACGAAAGGAAGGCAAGAAGAATCCCAAATGGGTAAGATAAGGATTCCACAAGAAATATTGCCATAATAATCCAGGACATCCAAACAATCAGAAACAACTATTTCCAGAAACTATACTCACTAAAGAAAGAATACTTTAGGGAAAGAGGTAGATTTTTACAGAAATATAAACTGTCCAACCTGAGGCAAGAACATATAAATCAATTAAATTACCGCATGAAATATGACGAGATACAGGAAGCAATGAAATTTCTTCCAATATAAAAAAGGCAATCACCACAGAATTCTATAACACTTTCTAAGAAAGGGGAAAACACCAATATTCTCCTAGTTCTTCCGTGAAGTTGATGCAGAGCGAGAAACCCCAAACCAGTTCCTTGAATCAAATACAATCACAAAACCAGGAAAAGAACCCCCAAAAAGATATTACAAAAAAATCTCACTTAGGAACAAAGATGCACAACTCCTCTACATAATATTACCTAGCACAATCCAAAAACAGATTTTATAAGTCATGCATCATGGGCAACTAGCCTTCATTCCACAACTGGAAGCCTGCTATAGCAGATTCATAACTTTTAATGCAATTCACCAAATTGACATAGGTAAGATGAAGAATCACATCATTCTTGAAGTGGCTGCTCCAAACCTTCAATGTTATAACACAGCAATAGATTTTCAAAGCCCTGAAGAAAATAGGATTAGAAAGACCCTTTTTAAAACAATGAAAGCCATATATATGAGAACAACTGCTAATGTCATACCAAATGGGAAGAAATAAAACCATTTTCTTGAAAACCAGGAACAAGACAAGGATAATACCTCTCTCTTCTCCTATTTAATATATTTCTGGAATCCTTAGCCATAGCAAGAAAGCTCCAAATAGGGAGGATCCAAATAGGGAGAGAAGATATGAAACTTTCCTGATTTGCTGATATTATGTTTTTATACCTGAAGGACCCAAATAAATCTCCTCCAAATTCCTAGACCTAACAAACCGTTTTACCAAATAGCAGACGGTAATTTGCAACAGTCAAATATTATAACTTACTAATATATTCATACAAAGGGGATTCAAGAAACGATTCCCTCCAAAACCTACACACCAATCAAAAATTTCGCCATGGATCTAAAAACAGATTACACTGAAGAGGAAATAAAAATGATATTGAAATATATAAACATAACCATCATCATTGGCAGTATCTGATATGCAAATAAAAACAACCCTGAAATAACATGTTTCCAATGTCAGAATGAGTAATTATCTTAACTCAGGCAACAACAAGTGCTGGAGGGAATTCCCAAAAAGAGGAAATGTACTGCTCTGTTTCTGGGAATGTAAACTACTTCAACCACTCTCGAAAACAGAATGTAGATTCTTCAAAAGAACAGCCGTGGCACAGCACATGATTCATTCTGAGCAACAGGATCTAGGACATGACGAGAAAACCTGCACTTCTGTACAATAATAATTTCTCTGACGAGTGGAGTATTTCACCTCAGCACAGATATTCTGATGCTTACTACCAAACTAATATGCCTTTGGAGAAAATTCTCTATTAAAGAGTCTCCTGTGTTTGTTGGCCTAAGGATGCCTCTTTGTCATGAGACTCTCCTCCACCCTCCGCCACACATATAGAACCTCCTTGGGGAGACTTGTTTGCCCAGCTGCTCCAGCGAAAGCTTTTCTCAATTAAGTGGGAAGTCAATAATCTATAATAATTAGTCTTGAGGAAATAGTAGCTAGTTAATTAAGTTCTACGTTGAATACTTTGATCCCTTGTTGTAGAGCTAACAAATTGTAGTATCAACACCCTTCGTAGTAGCAACAACCTTTGAGGTAGCAACATCTGTTACAGTAGTGACATCCACAACTTTGGTGTTTATATGAATATATTTATGCATTAATTTTACTGTTGAAATTGTGAATTGATTTCTAAACCAATATAAACCCTGGCCTTGCTAAATAAAAGTGTGCATTGGACCACTCTCCTTTACATACCCTGTGTCTTGACTATGGTTAGAAATACACCAGTCCAACAACTGGCTTCCGGATCCAAGGACCTGATAATTGATCCATAGGAGATTGCTGAACTGCGTTTGAGCTCTCTCTCGAGTGTAGGTGAAAGATATTTTGATTGAAAGGAGAGAGGGGAACTGAGTGGTGAGCTCCTGATAGATAAAATGTTACAGGTTTATGGGACAAGCTAAATCTACTCTTTTTTTCTAATCTTATTGACCATGTACTGAAACTTAACAGAGCTACGGTCTTGTGTTCACAATTAGATGAGTGCATGCAGGTGGTAAAGGAGTATAATCCGTGGTTCCAGGAGGAAGATACTTTAGACTTAGAATTCTGGGAAGGAGTAAACAATAATGTGTAAAAGGCATATCAGTGTGGGGAAAAGGTTCCAGATACATTTTGGTCTAATTGTGCATTAATATGTACAGCTCTAATTATCATGCTTGCGATGCTGTGGTAAGATCAGCTGCTGAACTGGAGGTAGATGTGGAGAAAGCTATGAAGGTTTATAGTTTGTCCAAGGAGGCAAAAACTCAAAGTGGGCAGGAGTTAAAGAGATGGCTACACCTGAGCAATCTCTTGCCAGTTCTGCTAGAGAAAAGGTAGAGCCAAAAGCTAAAGCTTTGGCCACTACCTATGTTTCTTCAGAAAATGAAGCCACTCTAAATAGCTCAGCAGGGCAGTCAGTGTGCTAAAGAGGCTCTCCATATCTGCCACGGACTTCAGCGGGGATGAGTCTTATAAAGAAAAAATTTTTGCTGCAGCGCCTGCCTTTCCTTTTCTGTTCTTCAGATTCTGACTCTGAGGACTTTGTTCCTCTCCCTCACTATCGACGGTTCCCCATTATTCGACCCCCTTGAGTCGATGGAGAAGCTCAGCCCCCTCATTATGAAAGTATCAATATGGTTTATATCACTCAGCTGTGGAAGGCGGTAACCTTATATGCACCACAGGCGCTGAAGTTAAAGAGTTAATGTTGACAACTGTTTCTGCTTATTAAAATTTGGCTCCTGAGGATTGGAAGATTATGTGTAGGGCATTATTAAAACCTCAGGAATATCTATAATGGTTAATGTGGTAGAATGATGTTGCATCCCCCAGAGCAGGCTAAAATGCTCACTACCTAAATGCCGCCCTTCACAAAATACCGCATGATATATGAATAGGCACTGGGGATTATAAGACCCAGAATCAAGTAAATACTCCAAAGGAGATTGACCAGTGGCTGCACGAGATATGTCTAGAGGCATTGGGTTGGGTATGTCCCACAGTAAAAAGGATGGTTCTTAGGCCTGCTTTATTCAATGGGCCTAGGAACCCTACTTTGACTTCATATTGCGCCTTCAGAAAAACATCCATAGAACAGTACAAGGTGCTGCTGTTCACGATCAATTAATTAAATTACTGGCAATTGAGAATACTAATGAAGATTGTCAGTCTGCTTATGTACCTGCTAAGGAGATTGGGGAGGTACTAGCATATTTCAAGGCTTGTCAGAATGTATTTTTGGACACTCAAAAGATGAAGCTATTGGGACAGTCTCTGGGTTCTAGTGTGAAAGTACCCAAATCCGGGAAATTAAACTGTTTTGACTGTGGGGACAAGGGCATACTAAAATGAATTGTGTAAAAATGAAAGTGGCAAATACAAACTCGCCTAGGAAATTCCCTCTCTGCAAACGTGGGGTGCATTGGGCCCAAGAATTTTGATCTAAAACTGACATTGGTGGACATATGCTTCCTCTTTCATCGGGAGCAGCACAGGGAGAAAGTACAAGGTGTTCAGGAAAGGGGGCAAAGGGCAAGCCTCATGGTCCCATTCCTGTGAACGAGCCTTACCCACCATCTTTTCGTTACAACCAGCCCAGATTGGGAGTGCCACAGTGGACCTTTTCTCAAGCCCATTCTTAACTTTCCCTGCTAATTTCCAGAATTAGAACTTGCATATACGGTCCCTTGCCATGGGGGACTTGGGGCCTTCTTTTGGAGCATTCCAGTTTAATTGCTAAAGGGGTGTTAGTTGTACCAGGAGTAACTGACTCTGACTACATAGGACAAATTCAAATACTTAAGACCTCCCCTGTACCTTATGATATTAATTCTGGTGATTGTATTGCACAAGTGATTTTCTTTGCTTACATATTTATATCAACTCTGCAAACCCTTATCAAGGAGGTTTTGACAGTATGAAATATCAATGTGTTTTCTGGATTTTCAAGGAAGCATACAAACCACCTTGTTGTAAATTTTATATAGGAAAGAGGCATTGCTAGCTACTGGCTAAGACATCACAATAATCAGCCAGATTGAATGGGGCATCGGGGCAGGGTGACTCAAACTATCAAATGCAGAATAAAAGATGTCAGTAGTACACTAGATTCAGTTATTAAGCAACATCTTGAATATCAGAATATTACTGATGGTGAAGGCCAACATTCCATTTTTGATCCATAATTTTTGTAAGTACCTATTAATGTAATTGTACTAGATGTCTTTGAACAGTGGGGAGCTCATTTAGTTTTCCCTTGATGTTCAGTCTTGATGTTGCATGTCTTTCTCAGTAAGATTACTTACTTGGCAGACAGATTGTCCAGTTTGCCGTGAGCAAAGGCCCTTATCTAAAGAAAAGTTGGCGGCCACAATGCAAGTTGTTGGATATAAGTTAGCTTCAAATGATATTGAGGTTTCTATCTCTACCTAGAACTCTCCTATTTCTGTTATTAAAAAGAAATCTCACCAATGGAGATTGCTCACTGATTGTCGAGCTCTAAATACAGCTTTGAGGCCTATATTTTACAACATGGCCTGCCCCAATCATGTATGATTCCTTTAAATTGGCATATTATACTAAGATTTGCAAGATTGTTTCTTTACTATTTTTTTATTTGATGAGGACCTATCATGCTTTGCTTTTACTTTAAGACAGATTAATCTCCAAGGACCCCATGGAAGGTTTAAATGGAAATTATTGCCACCAGGCATGATGAACTCACCTACTATGTGTCAAACTTTTGTAGCCAGAGCACTAGAACCTATTAGGAAAAGATTTGCTCAGGTTTCATGTATTCATTATATGGATGACTAATTATTTGCTGCACCTAATAAAGATATTCTATCAGACTTATTACAAATTTTGCCCTTCCACTTGCAAGCAAATGGTTTATTAGTTGCCCCTGATAAAATCAGGACCGAGGAGCCATTAAAGTATCTAGGATATTTAGTTAACAGAAACAAGCAATTATTCTCCAATTTATAAAAATTTGTACTGAAAAATTAAATACTCTTGATTTTCAAAGGTTACTAGAGGACATTAATTGGCTTCATCCTTCCTTAGGCACTCCCACATATGCTTTGCATAATGTATTCTCCATTCTTCAAGAGGATTTGACTTTAAATAGCCCTTGGGTATTAACTAGTGAGGAAAGTCAGGAATTACTTTTAGGAGAAAAAGCCCTGACTCAAAATTTCTTATCCCAGGAAGATTTATCTGTCTCTAATGGGTTATTAAATCTACTTACAAAGTTTACCACACAGAGGGAATAGCACAGTACAATAAGACTTTGATATGTACCAGGCACACATTGTCTGAAATGTAAACCACATGTCTGGAGGTGATCAGCTTTATTATCATTCAAGGCTGTAAATTGTGCCTGCAAATCAATGGGGAGGACAACTACTTGATTATCATCCCACCTAAATAACAATTCAAATTTGCATTACAAAACTCTGATCTCCTCTCTTTATCATTGAATGTCTTTAATGGAGAAGTTTTATACCAATTACCTTCTAGTCCTTTAAGGAAATTATTTCAATAACAAATTTATATTACTGATAATATTTGACTTTCTAAGCCCATTCTAAATTCGCCTAATATTTTTGAAGTTAGTACCAAAAATATCAAATGTGTTTTTTGACAGAAGGTAAATATCAAGTTTTCCTCACTCCCTGGCAATAGGCACACAAAATGAATCACAGGCTTTTATATATGCTTTACAGAATTTCTTAATAACTTTCAATTTAATCACTCAGTCGACCTGTGCAACACATGTTTTATGCAATATTTATTCTGTTGTTATTTATCACAAAAACCCCCCACTAGATTCACTATTTAAACAATTCAAAGCCAGTAATGCCAAAGACAGCTTCACTGTATGTCATTCAGATTCTTGCTCATTCTAATTTGACAGGTCCTATGGCATGTGGTAATTTTCATGTAGATGATTTAGTCCCTTTCATTTCGGCAAAAGAAGACCATGCATCTTGGCATTCTAATGCAGGTCATTTACCTTTCACATATAAAATTCCTTTAGGGTTGGTATTATGTCCCAGTGGCAAGAATGCTTGCCTCATGCACATGAAGCCATGGGTTTGATTCCCTAGCGCCACGTACATAGAACATGGCCAGAAGTGGCACTGTGGTTCAAGTGGCAGCGTGCCTGCTAGCCTTGAGCAAAAAAGAAGCCAGGGACTGTCCTCAGACCCTGAGTCCAAGACCCAGGACAGGAATAAATAAAATAAAATAAAATAAATTTCCTTTTAAACAACCTAAGCAAATTATTGCTAACTGTCCTACTTGTTGACCTTTGCATTTACAAACCCTTCCCCTTGGTGCTAATCTTCAAGACCTGGCTCAAACAATTACATTACATGTTTTGTGTCTCTATATGTATAACCTAGACTATGGCTTGTGGAAATGTGCCCGGGTCCTTAAAATAATGAGTTTTCATTGATTCACCTGTACAACTCCCTCCAAGTGGGTCAAGACACACAAGTGTCCAAGTATAGTTTTCCAGAAGCTGTACAATTAATTGGTTTCAGTGTATATGGAAGTTAAGAAAGCAGGGAATTCATTCATGATAATAGGCATTTGTTCAATTTGCAGTACCTGTAGAAGATCCAAGGATGTGTCTAATATTTGTAGCCACAATACGAACATATGTGTTAGCACTCTATGCATCGAAAGAAAAAAATGTGTTTTTATTTATTCGTTTGCAGAAATAATCAGTTGCCCCACCGTGTGTTCAACAAGTATTTCTCCTTGTCTTATCTATGAGTAAAAGTAATAAAAAAAAATGTCTACTCATATGAATGTCTTTTGATTTCCCCTAATAATTGAGACAAGCACTCTTGCAACTAGGCCATATTCCCAGCCCTCCCCTAATCATTGACACCTCCAATTTGGTTTCAGTGTGTGACAATATGCAAGGATTCTTTGACTTCTTTAAATAGGCCGTTTTGCAAGACCGAATGAATGGGATGTGGTGGGGAATAGAGCAGAAAGGGCTCACCAAGTGAATTGGGTAGTGAGAGAACAAACTGAGCGAATCAAGGGACTTAGGAAGAGATATATCACAGGAAAAGAGGAGCAGATTACAGGAAGCATAAAGAAAGAGAGGTATATGCATATATCACCATTTTGGGATGAATTGCTTTACAATTACTAAGCATAGAGGACATAAGAATTTTGAGAATTGAATGTGACACTGAGCATGAAGGATCAGACGTCTGTTTATTTTACTTTATAATATTATTAAGAATTACTAACACATAGAGTTAATGTGTAAATAATTAAGAAATTGAGGGAGTGGTTTGAGGGGTGAAGCAGAGGGATGAAGGGAGAAAAATCAGGAAGGGATAGCAGGTATGAGAAGAAATGCATATGTAATCACTATATGAAGCATGTTTCTGTAACCCCACTGTACATCATCCTAAAAATAAGAAAGAAAATGTAAAAAAAATTAAGTGTAAATGCATTTTGCGGTGGGAAACTAGATTTTTCTATGTATCCAAACAATAACATTCTAAAGTTATTAAAATTTGTGCATTGCTGGAAATATTACAAGTGTTTGGTAGATAATGAAAAAGAAGAAAATTTTTGATTGTGTGTGTGAGTTTGTGTGTGTGTGGGGGTGTGGTGTGTTTGAGTGAGTGACGGTGTGTGTGTGCCTAGTCTTTTGAAGTTATGTCTCATGGTGATCAACATAGAAATGCATTGATAAGATAGGGTATATAAAATTTGTCAAACGTGGTAATTCCTCCCTCATTTTTCTCTTGCTTCACTTTCCAATCAACTATTCACCAACTTTGAATGGTTAATTACAACAATTTCTATTCCTTTGTTGCATTCCTTTACCCTTTGTACTTCTCACAGTGTGAAGAAGTCATTTCCTTACTACGATAAAGAAAGAGACAATAGTAAGAGCTCCATGGTCTACCACAGCGACACCTGGTTTACCAACACAGAAAATTAAATGAAAAGAAATAATCTCAAATAAGGATTTCAAAGTAAAAATAAAGAAAACTCCGGGTTCCATATATTTGAGATCATTACTAGTACCATGCTTGTTTGTGATTATTTCTCCAAATTATTGAGAAACTGCGATACTCTGCATGGAAAATCCTAGGCATGTATGCCATTTTTACAACTCAGCGAATCCATTGGCTCTCTTTGCCGTTCACTTCATACGACATAATGTTTTCCTAAGACTTTCCATTTCCTTACAAATGAGAGGATGTCATTCTTTCTGAAGGAAGCCTAGAATTACACTATGAATATAAAACCAGTTTCTGTTGTTCCATTCATCAACTGATGGCCAGAAGAGTTGGATACATATGTTGGCTATTTGAGAGAATGCTGCAATGATCATGATCATGGTGGAAGTTTTAGCATGGAATTCTTTATGATCTTTACAGTGAATGCCCACCATTGAGATTGCTCGATCATAATCTATGTGTATATTTTATTGCGGATATGGTACACTGCTTCGCAGAGTGTCTAAAGAATTTTATTTTTTTTGAGTTTCAAATATATTTTGTATTTGAGAGCCCTATTTTTTATTATCTACTTCATATCTTCTCGCATATTCTGTGCTCTCCTCTCTCTTCATAATTTGACATATGGAGCTTAGCAATTCCATGGACGTCCTTTTGTACAATACTGTGATTTAATGTGGTTGTTAGATTTTATACAAATCTGTTAATATGTGCTCAGAAGCCCTAGTGTTTCTCCTCATTCTTCTTGCATATTTATTGTATCCATTTTACCTCGAGTCCCTGATCCAATTAGAATTTTTGGTGGTATGAGGAGACACACAAGGATGTACTTTTGGTTGGTGGAAGAGTTTAAAGTATTCTGCCTTACCATTTCTTGAAAAGGCTGTGCTTTTCTATCCAATTCTTTTGTCTTAATTATAAAAAACCAAGGTGTCATAGGTGTATATGTTGACTTCTCTGTCTTCAATCACATTTTCTTGATTTTTGAACTTTTGTTATACGAGGACCAAAAAGATTTTCAACCTGAAGCTTCCAAAAGTTTGAAAGTAGATATTAACATACCTCCAGCACTGTTCTTCCTGCTAATAAGTGTTTTGGCATCAACAAACTAAATTATCCTCGATGTTCAGATATTCCTGTTTCTAGAAAAGCTGAACGCAAAATCCACTGACAAAAGAGCCACTCTCATTTAATGACACAATACTTTTACTTTTGCTTTCTACAGAGAAACATTTGGTAAAGAGGACTTTCAAACAACGGACCCTTGTACACGTTGAACCACTGTCCTAAACTCTGACCCAATACTCCTTTACACATCCAAGGTCTGGAAAATTACTCTATTCTTTCTTGCCATGTACCAGAGATTAAATGGAAGGAAGTGGAACTGTCCACAAGAATGCTATGAAATTCATGTGATGTCCCTCAAGAGCATTTTCTGTCATTTCGAAAAGCTGTAGGAAATAGGATCATGCCAGACAATCCTGAATTGTTTATCAATTACCTCAATATTCTTCCAAGTAATTATGTCGTGGTGTAGGTAACATGTAGATAGGTAGATACAAAGAGAAACTGACAGATAAATCTATACATACGTACAAAGCCTTTTTTCCTTTCTACAATAAAATATTTTTTACTAGTAGCCACCATTGATTTCCAACAATATTTATCTTACACTTTGTGGTCGATATGAAATTTGTTTGAACGAATCAAAATCTGGTATCTGCTATGTACTCTCTGCTATGTGCTATCTGCTATGTGCTATGTGCTATCTGCTATGTGTGCTATGTTGTTGCTGGTTGGAATATTCTGTAGATTTCGGTTAAGTCTAGATGTACGTACGTTTTTAGTTCTGTGGTTTCTTTGTTCAGGTTTTGGTGTGCTGATCTGCCCAAAGGTGATAGTGGAGTGTTAAATTCCCCAGTTATCAATGTGATTGGGTCTGTGAATGATTTTAGAGTCAGTCGTGTTCGGTTGGGTCGTCCTGTATTTGGTGTGTAGATATATAGGATGGTTATATCCTCCTGTAGTACAGATCCCTTTATTAGAATGTAGTAAGCTTCTTTGTTTCTTTTTTAATGTTTTTAATTTGAAGTCAATTTTATCTGATACTAGGATTGCAATGCCAGCCTGTTTATAGGGGCCATTGGATTGACAGACTTGATTCCAGCCTTTCACTTTTACGAGATGTTTACTTTTGCTGCATAGATGTGTGAGCACCGTTGAAGACCTCATGCATACCTTACCAGGCTTTGTTGTGTAAATCTTTGACGTTAACAATTATATACAGATACCTGGAATACCTGTATATAATATGAAATTGGTGTTCCTGAAGAATACAATTTTGATATAACAACAAATCCTGCACCCTGTACTCAGTAGTTATGTATTTACTGTTACAATCATATGAGTAACTTTTGTTAGTGTATTAAGTTCTTTTTGGACTGGCAGGCTTTGTCTTTGAACCCATTTGATTCACTCGGTTTGAGCAGGGATACCCTCTACCCAGTAACGTGAGGACAATGGAATCTGGAGTTCCTGTAAGTAAGGAGGGTCAGTTAGCGGCAGTGAAGAGAACAGAGTAAAATATTAAGGGGGAGGCTCATGATTTTGGTTTAATTACAGTGACGTGGAAATGTGGAGAATAGTAGAATTGGTAGAAAGAAGTAGTTTAAAAAGATAGACAATTCATTTAACAGAGAAGGGTGGAGGTGTTATTCCTAGGAATGTATTTTTAAAGAAAGAGAATGTGAAGAGGAAAATAAAGAAAAAAATAGTGGAAGACAAATGCACAAAACAGAGAAAATTTATTTTTAAAAAGAAAAAGAAAACCAGAAAATCGAACAAGCAAAACAATTTTTTGCTAAAAACAAACAGGTAAAAAAGGAATATAAAAACCAAATGACATTTCAGAAATTGAAAAAAAACAACAATAAAAGCACGAAAAATCTTGGAAAAGAAAATGGAGTCTTCCTTGTTTGGATGTACATTTTATTCTCTGGTTTCCTTGCGATGGTCAGCAGTATATTTTGCTGCTTGCCATGTTTGACTTGCTTTCAGTTTTTGGGGGTGGATCTACTTTGAACTGCATCCCTTGTTGGTGAAATCCTGGGTCGCTCTGTTTCACACAGCTTGCAAGTGGGACTTCGGTATCCTCTGTGGATGGGGCACATGCACAGTTTTGGGAACCCTGGCTCCACTACTCTGCTGTTGGGCCATTGCCTATAACTCATGTTTTAAAATAGGCTGTGGACTCAGCAGGTCGGAGAGCTTCTCTCCTGGTTGAACCTGATGTGATTCTCTTGCTTGGGGGAGGTTCCCCACTCCGGGGTGGAACGACCTATTGGGAAGAGCTAGCTATGGGATTCACCTCCATTTCAGCCTGGGAATTAGGATTCCTATGTGGTGGGACCATTTATCTGTCTCGGGAACTGTTTCTTCCCATGTGGTTTTCCATACTGCTGGTAGTTGTTTGCTGCTTTCACTTTCAATTTAGAAATTTCAACACTCAAGGCGGTGCACCTCTGGCTGAGCCATGGCCTAGGATGACCCTCCCACCTAGGCAGGGGTCCTTCTCCGGGCCAGAGCTAGCTCTCCCTGATTGGTCCCTCTTGCCTTTTTCAAAGATGGCCCATTCATCCTTGCCTTGTGAATGCCTACTTTTGTTCCAGTCTGGTCTGACCCTATGCCAGTGACAAAGTTGGCACTTTGCTCTAGCAATGGTGGAAGGGCTAAGCTCCAGATACTCCTTCACGGGCGCGAGTGAGGATGTCTTTATAGAGGTACTCACACTTTCTCTGCTATTTCAGCCTTTGGGTGCTCAGTCTGCAATCCAGGTCTGTCTGCTGTTGTCTGGAGGATTTTGTCCTGGTTGCTATTGTGTGCTTTAGGTGCATGGAGTATGGGGAAGTGTGTGGGCGCCAGCACTGGCTTGTTGGTGCACCAACAACTGGAACAAAAATCTGTGTTTTCAGGCCAGCAAAGTATATTTTTTCTTCCTGGCCAATATCAAAATGTCAAAATGTGTTTACCTAGGGCTTTGCTGCTACTCCGGCATCTTCTCAGAAGTGAATTGGAAATCCTGCATGATTCTGCTTTGATAAGATTGAAGATGTGGAATAATGTCGATACTCTTGTATTTTCTGAAACTCTGTCCATGGACAATGTAAGTATATATATTTGGAGTATGCTACACTTGATGCTTAGAAGAATCTGTTTTTGATAGCTGTATGTTGAAAACCTTTGAATAAGTCTGTTACATTAATGTGGAAAATGGATGTACTTCTACTGGTTTCAGTCTGGTTTCTCCTATGTGTCAGATCATCTCTTGGAGAGATTGAAGTATTAACAACCCTCACTACTAGTTTATTCAGATCCATCTTTGACTGTAGTTCTGAATGAATTCCTTTGACATATTTAGCGTCTCAATTATTGGGTGAGTATATGTTCATTATTTTTATAACTTCTTCTTAGATTTTACCCAGTATTGAGATGTAGGGACTATCTATTTCTTTGTGCACTCATATTATGAGAAGTCTAGCTTTTTGTAATCAGGTTGGCTACTCCTCCCTTTTGGTAAGTCCATTTCCTTGGAAGATCCTACTCCATCCTTTTTCTCAAAGCATGATTTCATTCTTTTTTCTTTGAGGGGTCTCTTGAGGACAACACATGGATGGATCTTGTTTTTGGATCCAATCTACAGTTCATTTCTTTTCTTTGGAGAGTTGAGTTTTAGATTGTTACTGTTGAGATTAGTGTGGTCCTTTGTCTTCCATTTTCTTATTAACCTGCGTTTTACTTCTTTCCTTTATTCTTTGTTTATAAAATTTGGTTTCCTCTTGGCTTCTTTTTACCTGGGTTCCATTTTGTTGATTCTTTTCTATTGAATGATATTCCTCCTTAGTTGCCTCTGCAGGACTGTTTTTTTTGTTGTTATACTCCTTTACTTTTCTTTATTGTGGACGGTTTTGTTTTTTCCATCGAATGTGTATTCTAATTTCGTGGATATCCAAAGTAGTTGCTGGCTTTTAGTGCTTGAATTGTGTTCTTCCAGGCTGTCCTTCATCAAAAATTTTAGTGGAGAGTTTTGACATGATTCTGATAAGTTTTGCTTGTTCTAGAGTTCTATACGCTTTAATTTTTGTGACTGTTGGATTTTCCTCTAGGTTCTGGTCTCTAAGATGGTCAGGATGCTTCTTTTGCTTGTGTAAGTCTTTAGATGAGGAGTTGGCTGTATCTATTTTTACTTTTATTTCTTTCCTTATTTTCGATGTTCCATCATGAAATATTTTCTGTGTTCCTGATATTTCTTTCTATGGAATTCTGTGTTGATTCTTCTGGCAATTTCAGCTGTCATAGCAAGAACTTTTCCTTATTCTCCATCTGTATTAATCAGTATTGTTTTGGGGGTTGGGGTTTGACGACCATTTATGAAATTTGTAAGAGTTCTTTGTGATTTCACATCTGGGATGCAGGAGTTATGAAGCCTTGATTTCCCCTATACTTCCCATTGGTAGCTCATATGTGGCAGTATTATTGAACAAGTTTATAACTGCTTCAATATTTAATAGCGTTCACTTTTGTCCACAAGGCTTCCAACGTTTCTTATTAACAGTATTCTTTTTTTATTTAATAGTTTTCCTGATAATGGACATTCTTTTCTGGCTATGTCTAATATGATAGTCATTTTGATTTGCATTTCTCTTACAGCCTGTGGTATAGAGCACTCATCATGTGTCTCCAGGCCATTCTCATTTCCAACTCAGACCGACTAATAATTGATGGTCTTAATTTCGTTGTCTTTATATTCGAAAATATTAGCACAACATATATTTTGTAAATATTTGTAATTCAGATAAACTTAAGGACTTCTGTTATGTGAAGTTTGTTTAAAAATCCGTTTCCCTAGCAACAAGATATATCCAACAATTCACTAAATTTAATATTTAAAATCTGAAATTACTTGAGAGATTACAATCTTCTTATTTGGAATAAAGCTAGACACCTGTGTGTAGGGGCCCAGAGTCTGTTTCAATGTCGTGACATTTTACTAAGGCAGTAGAGGTCGCCTTTCATTTCTTTTTGGTCTCAACAAATAAACTAAAGACAAATGATAAAGTATGATTTCTTGTCTTGTACTTGGATACCTTGAGAGATTGTTGTCACCAGCAATATCATTAATCTAAAGCAAGGAAACAAAAACTGCTACACATCCTAAATTTTAAAGTATAGATACTATCATAATTTGGAAAACCGTATTCCCTGGGATTTAGCCTTCAAAAGTAGATATCACGGAAAATCAATATGAAAATGACTCATAAATATGCTTATAATATTTGTAAGCTAAGTTCACATGGTATATAGATATAAAAAGGTCTCAGGGTAAGGCTAGAACTTTTTTGGTTGACAATGTGTTGTGCAAAAGGGGTACAGTTACATAATAAGGCAGTCAAAGGATGCACAACTCCTTAACAAAATATTAGCTACCAGATTCCAAAAACAGAATACAGAAGCCTATGTGGTTTCAGTACAAACTGTGGTGTCATGCCATGTCCCTGAGGCAGGGGTATAATCGCCAGGGCCAGCATTTTCTTTCTCATCCTTCAATGTTCATGATTAAGAGAACCAATATTGTCAACTTTCCATATTGCTAAAGATGTTATAGAAATTCACCTCAAAACCCCATGAAAATCTAACTATATTCTTTAATGAAATAGGAAAAGCAATCCAAAAATTCATATGAAATAGGAAGATCTAGAATAGCTAAAGAAATTGAAGGCAAAAAGACCACAAACAAAACCACAATAAAGTCACAACAATGTTCATCGCAGCGCAATTTGTCATAGCGAGAATCTGGAACCAACCCAGATGCCCCTCAGTAGACGAATGGATCAGTAAAATGTGGGACATACTCACAATGGAATTTTATGCCTCTATCAGAAAGAATGGCATTGCCCCATTTGTCAGCAAATGGAAGTACTTGGAAAAAAATTATACTAAGTGAAGTGAGCCAGACCCAAAGAAACATGGACACTATGATCTCCATTATTGGGAATAATTAGTACAGGTTTAGGCAAGTCATAGGAGAGCATCACAAGGCCCAATAGCTATACCCTTATGAACACATAAGATGATGCTAAGTGAAATGAATTCCATTTTATGAAAACGATTGTTATATCACAGTTGTAACTACTTTCAACGTCCCATCTGTATCTGTAGCTTCTATTGTTGATGATGTTCTTGTATCACCTTTCAGTGGTTGTAACTACACTATCTCTGTAATCTTACCTGAGTATTTTGGAAACCGTGTATACTGGTATTAGAATTAGGAAATTGAAAGGGAATACCAAAATTGAGATACACAGGGTAAAAAAAGAGAAACAACTAAAAAAGCAATACTTGCAAAAGTGTTTGGTGAAAATGCACTGAACACCACAGTGGGGGAATGGAAACGGGGAGGAAGGAGGAGGGTATAAGGCACAGAGAGAAAGGTATCGAAAAGTGACACACAAACACTAATGTTTATGTACATAAATTCAAATGGATATCTATATATTACCCAATCTGCAAGGAATTGTTTTATAGTTAATATTACTAGAGGCTACAAGCTTTAGAGATGAGATTGACAATAGACATTAAGGATATAATTTTTTGTTTTGGAAAAAATAATGAAAAAGGAAGTTGTTTGTGCAAGAGGACAATGTGAAGGAAAGAGGCAGAAAAATGAGCAAGGAAATAACAGCTGTGAGAAGAAATTTATGCATATTTTTCTCTCACCTCAATGCTCCCTCAAAATTTCCTTGATTCCTTGTTAAAAATTTCTTCATCTATCCTTTGTATACATTATTGGTAAAATGAAATTGTGGTTAGCGAGTAACTTAAACTCCTATTACCCTAGCAAAAGCACCATAACTGGAAGTAAATATTATCAGTTGATTCTGGAGAATTTTGAAGCTCTCTTTCTAATTCTGATTTTTGGATAGAGATAAAGTGCCAAATTTGGTATACAACATCGAAGTTTTGAAACAATTGGAACATTTCAACACTAGTGATACAGAATCATGTCAATATTCACATAAATTTCAGATAATAAGAGATGCCATATTATTTGATTAAATCTTTTTTTTCAAACCTACTGATAATCAAGACACAAATGCCCTTGGTCAAACAGGGCTGGTAGTTAACAAATTCTTCTGTTTTCTCTTTTAAAATAGCAAAATCAATTTATAAGACACATATTTGAAATCAAGTTCAAAGACATGAACAAGATATACACAGCTAATAAGGGAGAAAAGAACATGAATCATACTAGAAAATGGAGAGCATAGTCCCAGTTCTCTGATTTAGTATGAACCACATAATCATAACTGAGCCTACTTTCCCTGATCTTTTTGTAAAAGTAATGTTTCATGAATGGTCACCACTGAGGAAAAGCGGTCATAATAATGTAGGTACAAAGTTTTGCGAAAATAGTTAAACTTTCAGAACTAGAATGGTCAACATATTCCTTGATAGGTTCCTGTGAACACTTTGCGTAAAAGTGGATGCTTTTCCAAAGACTGGATCATGGGCAGAACAGAAATGTATAGGAAGAAGGAATTCAGGATCCCAAACTCGCCTATTAGAAAAGTGTGTGAAAACGACTCTCAGGATTCCATTACTGAAACCTCGCTTATTTCTACAAAATCATACATAAACAATGGACAGGAAGAACAAACAGGACTCCCACTTCCGGGTAGAAGGCAGCATTGAGCACTTCCGGTGTCAAATGCGGAAGTGCTTGTGAATGACGTGAGATCATAACCCGGAAGTGACCAATATTAGCCACGTCACAATACTAGTGACCCCACACGGGGGAGACAGGAGTTAAAAGTAACTGTTACTACGGAAAGGTCTACGGTGGACCAGGTTACTTCGTTGAGCGGAGAGCCTTCTTCACTAATTTGGTAAGTACAGTTCTCCTTCAGAGACATCTAACAATCATTTCCCTCGTTTCCTTTCTTCAGTCATCAGTCCCCAACTCGTGTGGACTAACTTTTCACTCTTTGATATACACTGTGACATTTCTGGCTACAAAGGTTCTTTGTAATTCCTTTACCGGAAGTCCCATGAGGTAGTCCCTGCTTATTTTACAAAATACCAAGTATTATCCAACATATCACATAATCAAAAATGTTATGTCCCTGGAATTGAGAATGTAGCAATTTCCAATGTGTCCGTCTTCAAATTTACTACCATTACTCTCACTTTTATTTAGCTCTAACAATGATATTTCTATGGGGTTGTACACTTGTTTCATGCCCACAACAAATTTAATGCTGGAATTTACTAATATTTGAAACAGTTATTATCTGTAGCTATGACTCTCAGTATTGCCCAATGTTCCCTCAATTTATAGGTCATGTTCTGTTATATATAATTACCTATAGATCCCTTGAGCCATAGTTCAAGTAAGAATACAGGAATATCTAGAAATTATTGTCTGAATTTATATGAGTTCAAACGGGTATTTACCCGTTGGAAAATTTTGAACTATATAGTATAGATATCTACCAGTTAGAAAACATTTTCACAAATATGTTGAACACTTGTCATGAATGAAGTCCCTTGAATGTTGGTCTATGACAAAGAAATTAATGATAAAGATTAATATACTTTGTTGACTTCAGTCCTACTGTTACAATTTTGAGATTTCTCCTTATTCCTTTCAAATACAATTGTTGCCTGATTATTTGCCTGCGATTAAACAGGTGATATACAGCTGGATGAAAATTCATGAGTTTTACCACTAGAATACCTTCTTTCATAGTGTATCTTAGGTTTGCTAATTCAGTCTCAGTGGATGTCATTTTAATCAACAAGACAGGTAATTCATTATTGTCCATGTCCTATTTTTTAATACAGAGCAATTTCCTGTCCCTTGAAAATTTTTTAACACCACCTGAAACATTTCCACAATTTATAATAATATGCACAATACAAATGGAGTTCTCTAAGTCCTTTCGATGAATAAATTTTGTTTTTTGCTGTCGAGTATGATTTTGGCTCATAATATGTTGGAGATAAGTCTAGGCCCTTTTCAACAGTTAAAAAGGATGGGGAAGATTTACATTGGTTTGTTGCATAATTCCTTTGAATTGGTGCTTTCTTAGAAACCCATATGTAAATGTGGCAGGTATGTGAGTCACTGAAAGGGAATCATCTTTCTCAAGTCAGTGTGTATTGAAGACTTGAAATTTGTCAAGGAATTCCTGATGCTGAGTAAATTGGATACACTATTGGAAATAAGATCTTCCTAGCAATCTATTAAAAATGTTTTACCATTGATTTCGTGAGAACATGATTTATTTGTGAGAAATTTATTCATGTCTACCCGAGAAAGTAAGACACACACTGGTGATAGTTGTTTTTCTGAAAGCGCAAAAAACAAAAAGTCAAAAAACCTTCATTCATATTTGACAATATTAAGAAATACCAGTAGGTATTATAAGCCACTTATTACCCTGTCACTCTAATTAGATTCATGTAGTTTCTCAGGTGTCTTCTCTTAATGTTTAACCTTAGAAAGTATAACGTTCCTTTGGAATGAGTTACATGCAATGAATTGATTGTTGGCAGCAATTATTATGCTGGGAAAATCAATTATCTATATTCTGCAGTGTATTAATATAAGATAGTTGAACAAACTATGGAAGCAAAACATATCCCTTTTTGACTTATTCACAGCATAGGAGGAATAAATTGCAATGTGATTAAAAAACACAGCGAGAAGATGGGACTTTCTCTTCTGGATTTTGGCCAGTAATTATAATACTGTCATATACTGGCGCTAGAGGACATGAAATGATACCCTAAATCCAAAATGAGTTTGATTGTCCATTCCTTCTAGTTGTGTTCCCATATATAGGAGACACCAGATCAAAGTAATCCCGGCAAAGTGAACACCTCATTACAAGGGGCTCTTTGCTCCTGGAGGAAGGGATGCACCTCACCTTTAGTAGAATGCTTTATGTATAAGAAAATTGCATTCCCCGTTTTCTTTTTAGGCTTAAGCAGAAACTGTTTATGTAAATTGCATTTTACTTCAACATAACGGTTATTCATAAATGTGCCAATACTTTTGTGGTACTATCTCTCTGTCCAAATTTGCAATTTTGATCTCATCATTTTTGGAATGTTCTAAAGTTGTAAGCACCAACATAATCCTTTGTCGAAATATTGTAAAAATGGAGCCAGCAAGACATTCTCTAACTTTAATCTCAATATTCACAAAGCACACCAATTTTATACTAAATCTTGGCAATGTAATAATTAAGGATTTAATCCATGCATTTAGCTATACACACACATAGATAGATAGATAGATAGATAGATAGATAGATAGATAATTATAGATATAGATATAGTTGTAGACATAGATATAGATATATACCACCTGTTTTATTCCCAGGAAAAGTCAGGACTCACTACTAGTGCTTCATGTTTGTGATGCCACATAATTAGTTTGTCTTCAATAACTGGAAAAGGTAAATTTAAATTCAAAGCATGTCGTGTGAAACGAATAAAGTTTTTGATGTGTTTGATTTACAAATGAATGCTTTTACGGCCTTAAGAATGATTATTCATAAAAAAAAATCTCGCAAATAGTTTGTTTTCTAAGCGGCCTAAATTTAATGAAAGGAAACTCAAGTTTCTTTGTCTTTCTCATTTTAAACCTAATTTCAGTTTAATACTTTAAAGACACTCCATCCCTCTTTGAATGAACAAGAAAAGATGCCTTCATGTCCCTTTAGATAAACAGTGTTGAAATAAGTCATAAACGATCTCCTGTTTTTCTTCTGAAAATGCCTGTAATTTGTGTATTAAGAAAATCAGTACTTACAGGATGTGCATCAAAGAACTCAAAAGTTAATGAGTTGAATATCTTCCAAGTTCTTCAATATTCTTTTGTTTCCCAAAGAAAGGATAATGTTTGAGACATCTGGTCTGGAAGTAATTCTTCATTGGTTTTCTGACAGAATTTTTCTCCTCACAGGAAGTGCAGATATTTCCCTGTCTACCAGAATGCAAGAAGGTAAGCATGTTCCCAATGTCCTTTGAAAAGAACACTTCAAATGGTTCCCATCATATTATGTATACCATTCTCAGTATGCAAAACACTGTGGGGGAGATTCAATGGGATGGAGTTCAGAATTGAGACATTCTGATAATTGTACAGTGGAATTTTGAATTCGTACTATTGAGACATAAGATTGCAAGTAAATGCCTTGGCCTCAATGCACCTTCCCTGTCAACAGAGGACAGCGTGAATATTGCAAAACAGTAACCGCAAAAAGTCCTTCGATTAATGGAAAAATGTTTCCCAAATTAGGCCTAAGAATTCACAAATGGGAACTGAAATGAATTTGCTTAATATTTCTATGATAATATCAAAAGGCATAGTTATCATTTTTGTCATCACAGAAGGGAATTTGAAATTAATGCATAAGTTGTAATTGGAAGAGAAGGGAAAGAATTACATTTTCTCAAAAATATACCAGATTTGCTTAGATATTTTTCTTTGCAGGTGAATCTCTGGATCCTGAAAGGTTACTGCAATGCCCCTATGATAAGAGTCACAAGATCAGGGCCTGCAGATTCCCGTACCATCTGGTGAAATGCAGAAAGGTAGGGTTGCATTTCAAAATGAGGAGTTTGTCATACTTTACTATAAACATGAATTTGAAGCTTGATATTTGACTAAATGTGCTAAATATGTGTCAATGAAATAATAGACTACCTGGGTAGATGTAGTATACACATATTTGTATTTGCTCTTGTAATCTGATCTTTGTGTAGTGCAGATAAGAAATAGCAGTGCAACTTGTTTACAGAACTCTAGGATGAGTAGAACATTGCAAGATGTTTTCTGTAGGACAGTCATTTCAGTCTGAGTGTAGCGACTTTATACTTGTTTCCTTGTTCACACTTAACTACTCTAAATCAGCAATTTAGTAAAGTTTCTAAAAATTAAGACAGATGCATTGCCTAATGGCAGGACATAATTCCTGAACCATGTTACTTTTCAGTAAACCTAGTGAACCTGAATTGATGATAACGAAGATGTGTCTTGCCTGTTTTGTATATTTTGGTGTATTTTTTGTAATGATACCACGACAGTTATTTTCACATAGAACAAGAAATCTTTCAAATGCTCATATAGTTATCTATCCCAATTCAATTTTTTGTGTTAAAAAACATTGCTCTGGGCAGAAAACAATCTTCCCTTTGTTATGCTTTTCAAAGGATGCTCACTGATTATATATACACGTGTGCACAGAAAGACACATACATATGCATATTCATGCTCATATGTTTTCAAATATTCTTATATCTAAATGCGAATATATACAAATTAAACTGTACATGCACATGGTATCACACACATGCACCAAGACACACAATGAGGGCATTTCCAATTGTGTTTTTGATCAATGTGTCTTACCCATTCATGTAGCATATATTTATAAATGCCTTTTTACTGAATAAGATGTCATGATTCTGAATGTTTTTAGATGCCAAAGTTATGTTTTAAGTATCCAGCATTTTGCTGCTGTGTCAGACCTCCAATCTTGTCATGACGAGTTTAAATCAAAGTACTTTTATGCGAAGAGAGTATGAGATATAGAGTCTGAGAGAATCTTATCCACCTCCAGCCCCTAAAAATTGTAAGAAACAGATTGAAGAAGAGTCGAGGTTGTACTAGCCCATCCTCTTGTGCTAGACTGGTGTTAGTACAGCACACAAGCCCAAGGTAAAACCACAAGTCAAGCATAAAAACAGCAACCCTTTCCTTATCCCCCAATAATTTGTACTATTTTTATTTTTTACATCCTGGTTCAATAGAATCATCCAGACATTGCTGCCAAATTGGCTACTTGTCCCTTCAATGCTCGGCACTTGGTGCCGCGCGATCAACTCAGTAAACATATAGCAACATGTGAAGACCAAAGTTGCATTGAGGATGATATAGGTAAGCTTGATACACGAAACAGAAATCAGATCTGATTCAGATTCAGTCTGTTACATATTGTGATTCCATTTTCCTTATTTTCCTTCTTGCAGTTACTATGACTTGGTCCCAACCCCAAGAGAAGAAATCTGGAAATACAGGGCATCGCCTTTCTTCTGAGGAAGACTGGGATAAAGGTAAAGAGCTTGATTAAATTTTGAGTTAGTGCTGTAACTGAATGCCAGTTTAGAGATAGATGCAAATAATAGTAAACTCTTTAGCTCAACATGAAATTTAATGTATGCTAACATAGGTAAAGCTATTATGCTCATCCTCATATATGAAGACATGCATTCAGAAATGATTTCTTTAAAGAATATATATAAAACAGGGTTGTCCATCTATAGTTTAGGACTCTTACTTTTCCATGTTTATTATCCACTTAAATCATTGATATATTAGGTCCTTAAGGTGGTTATTATTTCATTAATACCTATGTCTTTCCTTGGCCATGTAAATGTTAGAGAAAATGTCATATATACCCTGGAGACAATATCCATTTTTCTGTTTGCCAGAATCCTTGGAAAACCCTAGCCCAACTTTTGTTTGGGGCAGAGGAGAGTCTTCTAGCCAAAACAGGTAAGAAAATGACATTATCACTTTGGCAAAGATCTATTTCTTAGAAATAAAGGAAACAATTATGATAGGTGGAAGAGCTGCCTTTTTCTTTTAGGAATAAAAAAATTTCCTCTTTTCAGAGAAATATTCAGATTGCTGTCTGAACGGTGATTGGTGAAAGCATGCATGTGTAAATCTGCAATTACTTCATGATCTTAAAACATTTCTAGGGGCTGGGGATATGGCCTAGTGACAAGAGTGCCTGCCTCGGGTACACAAGGCCCTAGGTTCGATTCCCCAGCACCACACATACAGAAAACGGCCAGAAGCGGCGCTGTGGCTCAAGTGGCAGACTGCTAGCCTTGAGCGGGAAGAAGCCAGGGACAGTGCTCAGGCCCTGATTCCACGGCCCAAGACAGGCAAAAACGAAACACACAAACAAATCAACAAAAACACATTTCCAAACAAATTCATTGATATCTATGGAAAGTCATACTCAAAATGGTCTCGGAGTACCATTCAATATTGAGAAAA
The DNA here is from genome assembly GCF_023159225.1 of Perognathus longimembris pacificus. Lineage (NCBI taxonomy): Eukaryota > Metazoa > Chordata > Mammalia > Rodentia > Heteromyidae > Perognathus > Perognathus longimembris. The sequence goes on along the minus strand of NW_025956199.1, from coordinate 38,589 downwards.
TGTTACAGATATGACAGTATGTCAGAGCCACCGTTCACTTTTCAATGACATACGTTTCGATTTAATTTTATTCACAGAAATAACAAATGAGCGGCTGAAATTCTTCTTCATGTAAGTAGCTACTAAAATCATAAGGAGATTAATTTGATTAAATGTAGTAAAAAGCAACTATACAGATACATTGTGTTGTTTGGGTTTGTGTGTTATATGCCCTTTGCTCAACAAGAATAGCAATAAATGCATCATGTCTGTTTACAGCCTGTTTTCATTTTTCAATATTTTCTTGCAAACCTTCACCAAATATTTGTGAAAAGGCCTCCTTTACATGGATCTGTGATACCTTGAATATTCTGTGTAAAAATCACACCAGATGTTCGCCCACGTATACAGTTTGTAAGGCAAGGATAACTTCCAATTTAGATTTTTGAAAGATCTCTATATGTGATTACAGAGTAAAAGGAAGTGTGTTGTTTCCTGCTGTCACTTTCATATTCAACAAAATAACTTGGGAGACCAGAAGAAAAAGTTTCTGTGGACTCTGTGGATTGATGAGACAACCTGAGAAAATTTAGGAGGCTTATAGTTATATTTTCCTTTTATCCCATACTAAGTCACTTTCCACAAAAATAATGCCTCCTTTTTTCATTTATGGGTTGTATCTCTCTAAGATAGAGAATTTTGGATGAAATATTATGACTTGGATCTCAAATCTTAGGATAATCATTTCTCATATAGTCCACAATATTTACTATTTTTGTTATAAGACTTGGGCACATTTCATATTTTGTGTCCCTGTCATGTGACACTGATTATACTTGCATAGGTGAGACATAAACAAACTGTTCTATTACTTAGATGAAACTTATTATGTTACCTAAACTAAGGTTAGAAGAAATGTACCTGTTTCATGATCATAATGGATTCTCTGGGTATTAACGTGTTCACCTACCTTCAAGTGATTTGAAACACATAGAGTTTCATACCATAAGTCAACAGCATTTGCCCATTGGTCCATTTCTGCGTATATGGAAGTTGAAAAAAGCAAGAAATTCTTTCAGAATAATAGGCAGTTGTTCAGTTTTGCATATCTGTACAACAACTATGTAATTTTCTATTGTTCTTAGGCAGAATCAGAAATGTATATTACCACACCTTCCACCATAATGCAAAATCTTTTTTCTATTTTCCTTTGCAGAAATAATCCGGAGGCCTACTATTTGAGGACTACATATTTTTCCTTGTCTTGCTAATGACATGAAATAATAAATATTACTTTCGGCACGTTGAATGCGTTTTCATTTCCACTAGCTTTTAAAACTTACTAATTTGGTTAGCTTGTATATTGTTTGTAATGAACGCTGACATCAATGTTAGGGTGAAATCCTTTCCTGAAATATACCTTTTCAATTTCTCTAAGAAGCATATTTAGATTTTACGAGAAGAACGATGATCATGAAATGAAAATCTGGATACATAAACATGTATAAAATTCTTCTATATCTTTTTTCAGTTAGATTTGAATGTGAAAAACGCTTTTTTGTCAATGATCTCCCCCTTGCATTAAAAATATTATTACAATTACCTCTTTTAGTAGAGAATTTAAATTTATATGGTCCACCATATGGGTGAGCCACAAAACTACTGCTTGATTGTGTGTGTGCGTGTGTGTGTGTGTGTGTGTGTGTGTCTTTGTTGGTACTATTTAATTTATAATTTGTAATTAAATTTTATTGACAAGGTGATGCAAATGAGTTACCATTACATAATAAAGCATTGAGTACATTTCTTGTCATTTTAGTTACAACCTCCCCCATTTTTCAGTATCTTTCAAAGGTCAGATATCCATATATACAAGATCCAGTGTTCCAAACTCATATCCAGTCACCACAGGAGGACTCCACCGGTTTTTCACGTAGTATATTAAACATAAGGACAATGATAAAATCCTCCTGTTCCCATGTCTTGCAGATATGATGTGACATCACTGGCAAAACCATATAGAAATATTATTTGAGAAGAAGTTTTATACTTTACAGACAACAAGTCTATGCCCCACCCAAGTGATAAAATATTTAAAATAACTCATGCGCCCTAGACGATTTATATGGCCATTGATAGCAGGCATTGTACCCTTTATTTTCTTAGTTGCCTCTGCTGCACCAGCTACTGTGTGTTTGACACAAAGTGTGCAAACGTCTCACTATGTTAATCAGCTTGCTCATAACAGTATGCAAGCCCTGCACGTGCAATCATTGAAATCATTCATTTTTACCACCGGGTTTTCAATGTTCAGCAGAAAAGAAGTTATCAAAGAAAGTCCTCCATTGGCTTGTCCAATAGAATGGGCCCGTCTCCAACCTACTCCTTGGAAGTTCATGAATGGTCTTAGTACGAGCTAGCCATATTCCACTATGAATGGGAGCACCCTACTACTGACCAACCACGTAGACTGACTAAGAAGCACCTTTGTCACTTTAAATCTCACTCCTAAGGATAGGCTCACAGGCCATGCTATATTCTTATTTATTTATTCATTTATTGGTTTTTAACCATTAGTTAAAGAGATTTTATAAATATTGTGTCACCTTCAACTAAAGTGTTATGTAGACACCATACTTAAAATCATTCCAAGGTTCCAAAGAGGCCCGAATTTCCTTTTCCTTTACAAGGGTTCCTATATGTGCAGTGGGATAAGATGTTGATTTTATGAAAACAATTTAGAGGTCATAATAATTTCTGGTGAGAAAAATATTGAGCTACAATGCAAAATGAAGTCTCAATGGAAGAGATGGTTCCATGATTGGTTTAAGTGGTCTCTGTACCTAAATATACACATTTTGGGTACTGCTGATCCCCTTGCTATTTTATTGTTGGGACATACAATATACATTATATTACATAATAGCTCGGTTAAACTCCTCTTGGTCAGCCAAATTTGTAGACACTGAATCCCCCAAAATTAGTGGAAGAAAAGTGTCAATAATTTGATTCCTGTTTAAACACTAGTAAAGAGAAATGTTATGCTGAAATCAAGAGCCAGAGGATAAAAATACAAATGTCTCCAAATCAAAATTTACAAAACCATTTGTGTAAACCAATTCCAAAACTTATCAGGGGGAAAGATACGAGGGAGTTGGAAGTGTGGGGTGATGGAGGAGGTAACATGATGAACTAGAAATATACTTACAGACTTACATATGAACCTCTATCCTTTGGTACATCACTCTGAAAATAAAGGAAAAAATAAAACAAACTAAAAAAAAGAGGAAGTAATGTGGTATGAAATAGTTTATGGTCCTAATCTGAATCCTTTAGAAATAATGCCAAATGGTATCTCTGTACAAGGGAATCCTACACAATGATTAGAAAACATTTGGAAAAAGGTATTCATTGGGACAAAAGCCTGGAACATAGAATGGAGCATTGGCTGGCTGATATTTGTATGTTAGAAATAAGTAACAGACATGATAAAGAAAGCAGGACTCAGGTACCAATGCACAGGGAGACAAGGAACGTGCTTGAGAGAAAGGTATCGAAAAGTGACACACAAACACTAATGTTTATGTACATAAATTCAAATGGATATCTATATATTACCCAATCTGCAAGGAATTGTTTTATAGTTAATATTACTAGAGGCTACAAGCTTTAGAGATGAGATTGACAATAGACATTAAGGATATAATTTTTTGTTTTGGAAAAAATAATGAAAAAGGAAGTTGTTTGTGCAAGAGGACAATGTGAAGGAAAGAGGCAGAAAAATGAGCAAGGAAATAACAGCTGTGAGAAGAAATTTATGCATATTTTTCTCTCACCTCAATGCTCCCTCAAAATTTCCTTGATTCCTTGTTAAAAATTTCTTCATCTATCCTTTGTATACATTATTGGTAAAATGAAATTGTGGTTAGCGAGTAACTTAAACTCCTATTACCCTAGCAAAAGCACCATAACTGGAAGTAAATATTATCAGTTGATTCTGGAGAATTTTGAAGCTCTCTTTCTAATTCTGATTTTTAGATAGAGATAAAGTGCCAAATTTGGTATACAACATCGAAGTTTTGAAACAATTGGAACATTTCAACACTAGTGATACAGAATCATGTCAATATTCACATAAATTTCAGATAATAAGAGATGCCATATTATTTGATTAAATCTTTTTTTTCAAACCTACTGATAATCAAGACACAAATGCCCTTGGTCAAACAGGGCTGGTAGTTAACAAATTCTTCTGTTTTCTCTTTTAAAATAGCAAAATCAATTTATAAGACACATATTTGAAATCAAGTTCAAAGACATGAACAAGATATACACAGCTAATAAGGGAGAAAAGAACATGAATCATACTAGAAAATGGAGAGCATAGTCCCAGTTCTCTGATTTAGTATGAACCACATAATCATAACTGAGCCTACTTTCCCTGATCTTTTTGTAAAAGTAATGTTTCATGAATGGTCACCACTGAGGAAAAGCGGTCATAATAATGTAGGTACAAAGTTTTGCGAAAATAGTTAAACTTTCAGAACTAGAATGGTCAACATATTCCTTGATAGGTTCCTGTGAACACTTTGCGTAAAAGTGGATGCTTTTCCAAAGACTGGATCATGGGCAGAACAGAAATGTATAGGAAGAAGGAATTCAGGATCCCAAACTCGCCTATTAGAAAAGTGTGTGAAAACGACTCTCAGGATTCCATTACTGAAACCTCGCTTATTTCTACAAAATCATACATAAACAATGGACAGGAAGAACAAACAGGACTCCCACTTCCGGGTAGAAGGCAGCATTGAGCACTTCCGGTGTCAAATGCGGAAGTGCTTGTGAATGACGTGAGATCATAACCCGGAAGTGACCAATATTAGCCACGTCACAATACTAGTGACCCCACACGGGGGAGACAGGAGTTAAAAGTAACTGTTACTACGGAAAGGTCTACGGTGGACCAGGTTACTTCGTTGAGCGGAGAGCCTTCTTCACTAATTTGGTAAGTACAGTTCTCCTTCAGAGACATCTAACAATCATTTCCCTCGTTTCCTTTCTTCAGTCATCAGTCCCCAACTCGTGTGGACTAACTTTTCACTCTTTGATATACACTGTGACATTTCTGGCTACAAAGGTTCTTTGTAATTCCTTTACCGGAAGTCCCATGAGGTAGTCCCTGCTTATTTTACAAAATACCAAGTATTATCCAACATATCACATAATCAAAAATGTTATGTCCCTGGAATTGAGAATGTAGCAATTTCCAATGTGTCCGTCTTCAAATTTACTACCATTACTCTCACTTTTATTTAGCTCTAACAATGATATTTCTATGGGGTTGTACACTTGTTTCATGCCCACAACAAATTTAATGCTGGAATTTACTAATATTTGAAACAGTTATTATCTGTAGCTATGACTCTCAGTATTGCCCAATGTTCCCTCAATTTATAGGTCATGTTCTGTTATATATAATTACCTATAGATCCCTTGAGCCATAGTTCAAGTAAGAATACAGGAATATCTAGAAATTATTGTCTGAATTTATATGAGTTCAAACGGGTACCTGTTTGAGACCCGTTGGAAAATTTTGAACTATATAGTATAGATATCTACCAGTTAGAAAACATTTTCACAAATATGTTGAACACTTGTCATGAATGAAGTCCCTTGAATGTTGGTCTATGACAAAGAAATTAATGATAAAGATTAATATACTTTGTTGACTTCAGTCCTACTGTTACAATTTTGAGATTTCTCCTTATTCCTTTCAAATACAATTGTTGCCTGATTATTTGCCTGCGATTAAACAGGTGATATACAGCTGGATGAAAATTCATGAGTTTTACCACTAGAATACCTTCTTTCATAGTGTATCTTAGGTTTGCTAATTCAGTCTCAGTGGATGTCATTTTAATCAACAAGACAGGTAATTCATTATTGTCCATGTCCTATTTTTTAATACAGAGCAATTTCCTGTCCCTTGAAAATTTTTTAACACCACCTGAAACATTTCCACAATTTATAATAATATGCACAATACAAATGGAGTTCTCTAAGTCCTTTCGATGAATAAATTTTGTTTTTTGCTGTCGAGTATGATTTTGGCTCATAATATGTTGGAGATAAGTCTAGGCCCTTTTCAACAGTTAAAAAGGATGGGGAAGATTTACATTGGTTTGTTGCATAATTCCTTTGAATTGGTGCTTTCTTAGAAACCCATATGTAAATGTGGCAGGTATGTGAGTCACTGAAAGGGAATCATCTTTCTCAAGTCAGTGTGTATTGAAGACTTGAAATTTGTCAAGGAATTCCTGATGCTGAGTAAATTGGATACACTATTGGAAATAAGATCTTCCTAGCAACCTATTAAAAATGTTTTACCATTGATTTCGTGAGAACATGATTTATTTGTGAGAAATTTATTCATGTCTACCCGAGAAAGTAAGACACACACTGGTGATAGTTGTTTTTCTGAAAGCGCAAAAAACAAAAAGTCAAAAAACCTTCATTCATATTTGACAATATTAAGAAATACCAGTAGGTATTATAAGCCACTTATTACCCTGTCACTCTAATTAGATTCATGTAGTTTCTCAGGTGTCTTCTCTTAATGTTTAACCTTAGAAAGTATAACGTTCCTTTGGAATGAGTTACATGCAATGAATTGATTGTTGGCAGCAATTATTATGCTGGGAAAATCAATTATCTATATTCTGCAGTGTATTAATATAAGATAGTTGAACAAACTATGGAAGCAAAACATATCCCTTTTTGACTTATTCACAGCATAGGAGGAATAAATTGCAATGTGATTAAAAAGCACAGCGAGAAGATGGGACTTTCTCTTCTGGATTTTGGCCAGTAATTATAATACTGTCATATACTGGCGCTAGAGGACATGAAATGATACCCTAAATCCAAAATGAGTTTGATTGTCCAGTCCTTCTAGTTGTGCTCCCATATATAGGAGACACCAGATCAAAGTAATCCCGACAAAGTGAACACCTCATTACAAGGGGCTCTTTGCTCCTGGAGGAAGGGATGCACCTCACCTTTAGTAGAATGCTTTATGTATAAGAAAATTGCATTCCCCGTTTTCTTTTTAGCCTTAAGCAGAAACTGTTTATGTAAATTGCATTTTACTTCAACATAACTTCAACATAAATGTGCCAATACTTTTGTGGTACTATTTCTCTGTCCAAATTTGCAACTTTGATCTCATCATTTTTGGAATGTTCTAAAGTTGTAAGCACCAACATAATCCTATGTCGAAATATTGTAAAAATGGAGCCAGCAAGACATTCTCTAACTTTAATCTCAATATTCACAAACCACGCCAATTTTATACTAAATCTTGGCAATGTAATATTTAAGGATTTCATCCATGTATTTAGCTATACACACAGATAGATAGATAGATAGATAGATAGATAGATAGATAGATAGATAGATAGATAGATAGATAGATAGATAGATAGATAATTATAGATATAGATATAGATGTAGACATAGATATAGATATATACCACCTGTTTTATTCCCAGGAAAAGTCAGGACTCACTACTAGTGCTTCATGTTTGTGATGCCACATAATTAGTTTGTCTTCAATAACTGGAAAAGGTAATTTTAAATTCAAAGCATGTCGTGTGAAACGAATAAAGTTTTTGATGTGTTTGATTTACAAATAAATGCTTTTACGGTCTTAAGAATGATTATTCATAAAAAAAAATCTCGCAAATAGTTTGTTTTCTTAGCGGCCTAAATTTAATGAAAGGAAACTCAAGTTTCTTTGTCTTTCTCATTTTAAACCTAATTTCAGTTTAATACTTTAAAGACACTCCATCCCTCTTTGAATGAACAAGAAAAGATGACTTCATATCCCCTTAGATAAACAGTGTTGAAATAAGTCATAAACTCTCTCCTGTTTTTCTTCTGAAAATGCCTGTAATTTGTGGATTAAGAAAATCAGAATTTACAGGATGTGCATCAAAGAACTCAAAAGATAATGAGTTGAATATCTTCCAAGTTCTTCAATATTCCATTGTTTCTCCAAAGAAATGATAATGTTTGAGACTTCTGGTCTGGAAGTAATTCTTCATTGGTTTTCTGACAGAATTTTTCTCCTCACAGGAAGTGCAGATATTTCCCTGTCTACCAGAATGCAAGAAGGTAAGCATGTTCCCAATGTCCTTTGAAAAGAACACTTCAAATGGTTCCCATCATATTATGTTAGCATTCTCAGTATGCAAAACTCTGTGGGGGAGATTCAATGGGATGGAGTTCAGAATTGAGACATTCTGATAATTGTACAGTGGAATTTTGAATTCGTACTATTGAGACATAAGAATGCAAGTAAATGCCTTGGCCTCAATGCACCTTCCCTGTCAACAGAGGACAGCGTGAATATTGCAAAACAGTAACCGCAAAAAGTCCTTCGATTAATGGAAAAATATTTCCCAAATTAGGCCTAAGAATTCACAATTGGGAACTGAAATGAATTTGCTTATTATTTCTATGATAATATCAAAAGGCATAGTTATCATTTTTGTCATCACAGAAGGGAATTTGAAATTAATGCATACGTTGTAATTGGAAGAGAAGGGAAAGAATTACATTTTCTCAAAAATATACCAGATTTGCTTAGATATTTTTCTTTGCAGGTGAATCTCTGGATCCTGAAATGTTACTGCAATGCCCCTATGATAAGAGTCACAAGATCAGGGCCTGCAGATTCCCGTACCATCTGGTGAAATGCCGAAAGGTAGGGTTGCATTTCAAAATGAGGAGTTTGTCATACTTTACTATAAACATGAATTTGAAGCTTGATATTTGACTAAATGTGCTAAATATGTGTCAATGAAATAATAGACTACCTGGGTAGATGTAGTATACACATATTTGTATTTGCTCTTGTAATCTGATCTTTGTGTAGTGCAGATAAGAAATAGCAGTGCAACTTATTTACAGAACTCTAGGATGAGTAGAACATTGCAAGATGTTTTCTGTAGGACAATCATTTCAGTCTGAGTGTAGCGACTTTATACTTGTTTCCTTGTTCACACTTAACTACTCTAAATCAGCAATTTAGTAAAGTTTCTAAAAATTAAGACAGATGCATTGCCTTATGGCAGGACATAATTCCAGAACCATGTTACTTCTAAGTAAATCTAGTGATCCTGAATTGATGATGACGAAGATGTGTCTTGCCTGTTTCCTATAATTTGGTGTATTTTTTGTTACGATACCACGACAGTTATTTTCACATAGAACAAGAAATCTTTCAAATGCTAATATAGTTGTGTATCCCAATTCAATTTTCTGTGTTAAAAAACATTGCTCTGGGCAGAAAACAATCTTCCCTTTGTTATGCTTTTCAAAGGATGCTCACTGATTATATATACACATGTGAAGAGAAAGACACATACATATGCATATTCATGCTCATATGTTTTCAAATATTCTTATATCTAAATGCGAATATATACAAATTAAACTGTACATGCACATGGTATCACACACATGCACCAAGACACACAATGAGGGCATTTCCAATTGTGTTTTTGATCAATGTGTCTTACCCATTCATGTAGCATATATTATAAATGCCTTTTTACTGAATAAGATGTCATGATTCTGAATATTTTTAGATGCCAAAGTTATGTTTTAAGTATCCAGCATTTTGCTGCTGTGTCAGACCTCCAATCTTGTCATGACGAGTTTAAATCAAAGTACTTTTATGCGAAGAGAGTATGAGATATAGAGTCTGAGAGAATCTTATCCACCTCCAGCCCCTAAAAATTGTAAGAAACAGATTGAAGAAGAGTCGAGGTTGTACTAGCCCATCCTCTTGTGCTAGACTGGTGTTAGTACAGCACACAAGCCCAAGGTAAAACCACAAGTCAAGCATAAAAACAGCAACCCTTTCCTTATCCCCCAATAATTTGTACTATTTTTATTTTTTACATCCTGGTTCAATAGAATCATCCAGACATTGCTGCCAAATTGGCTACTTGTCCCTTCAATGCTCGGCACTTGGTGCCGCGCGATCAACTCAGTAAACATATAGCAACATGTGAAGACCAAAGTTGCATTGAGGATGATATAGGTAAGCTTGATACACGAAACAGAAATCAGATCTGATTCAGATTCAGTCTGTTACATATTGTGATTCCATTTTCCTTATTTTCCTTCTTGCAGTTACTATGACTTGGTCCCAACCCCAAGAGAAGAAATCTGGAAATACAGGGCATCGCCTTTCTTCTGAGGAAGACTGGGATAAAGGTAAAGAGCTTGATTAAATTTTGAGTTAGTGCTGTAACTGAATGCCAGTTTAGAGATAGATGCAAATAATAGTAAACTCTTTAGCTCAACATGAAATTTAATGTATGCTAACATAGGTAAAGCTATTATGCTCATCCTCTTATATGAAGACATGCATTCAGAAATGATTTCTTTAAAGAATATATATAAAACAGGGTTGTCCATCTATAGTTTAGGACTCTTACTTTTCCATGTTTATTATCCACTTAAATCATTGATATATTAGGTCCTTAAGGTGGTTATTATTTCATTAATACCTATGTCTTTCCTTGGCCATGTAAATGTTAGAGAAAATGTCATATATACCCTGGAGACAATATCCATTTTTCTGTTTGCCAGAATCCTTGGAAAACCCTAGCCCAACTTTTGTTTGGGGCAGAGGAGAGTCTTCTAGCCAAAACAGGTAAGAAAATGACATTATCACTTTGGCAAAGATCTATTTCTTAGAAATAAAGGAAACAATTATGATAGGTGGAAGAGCTGCCTTTTTCTTTTAGGAATAAAAAAATTTCCTCTTTTCAGAGAAATATTCAGATTGCTGTCTGAACGGTGATTGGTGAAAGCATGCATGTGTAAATCTGCAATTACTTCATGATCTTAAAACATTTCTAGGGGCTGGGGATATGGCCTAGTGACAAGAGTGCCTGCCTCGGGTACACAAGGCCCTAGGTTCGATTCCCCAGCACCACACATACAGAAAACGGCCAGAAGCGGCGCTGTGGCTCAAGTGGCAGACTGCTAGCCTTGAGCGGGAAGAAGCCAGGGACAGTGCTCAGGCCCTGATTCCACGGCCAAGACAGGCAAAAATGAAACAAACAAACAAATAAAACAAAAACACATTTCCAAACAAATTCATTGATATCTATGGAAAGTCATACTCAAAATGGTCTCGGAGTACCATTCAATATTGAGAAAATGTTACAGATATGACAGTATGTCAGAGCCACCGTTCACTTTTCAATGACATACGTTTCGATTTAATTTTATTCACAGAAATAACAAATGAGCGGCTGAAATTCCTCTTCATGTAAGTAGCTACTAAAATCATAAGGAGATTAATTTGATTAAATGTAGTAAAAAGCAACTATACAGATACATTGTGTTATTTGGGTTTGTGTGTTATATGCCCTTTGCTCAACAAGAATAGCAATAAATGCATCATGTCTGTTTACAGCCTGATTTCATTTTCAATATTTTCTTGCAAACCTTCACCAAATATTTGTGAAAAGGCCTCCTTTACATGGATCTGTGATACCTTGAATATTCTGTGTAAAAATCACACCAGATGTTCGCCCACGTATACAGTTTGTAAGGCAAGGATAACTTCCAATTTAGATTTTTGAAAGATCTCTATATGTGATTACAGAGTAAAAGGAAGTGTGATGTTTCCTGCTGTCACTTTCATATTCAACAAAATAACTTGGGAGACCAGAAGAAAAAGTTTCTGTGGACTCTGTGGATTGATGAGACAACCTGAGAAAATTTAGGAGGCTTATAGTTATATTTTCCTTTTATCCCATACTAAGTCACTTTCCACAAAAATAATGCCTCCTTTTTTCATTTATGGGTTGTATCTCATATAAGATAGAGAATTTTGGATGAAATATTATGACTTGGATCTCAAATCTTAGGATAATCATTTCTCATATAGTCCACAATATTTACTATTTTTGTTATAAGACTTGGGCACATTTCATATTTTGTGTCCCTGTCATGTGACACTGATTATACTTGCATAGGTGAGACATAAACAAACTGTTCTATTACTTAGATGAAACTTATTATGTTACCTAAACTAAGGTTAGAAGAAATGTACCTGTTTCATGATCATAATGGATTCTCTGGGTATTAACGTGTTCACCTACCTTCAAGTGATTTGAAACACATAGAGTTTCATACCATAAGTCAACAGCAGTTGCCCATTGGTCCATTTCTGCGTATATGGAAGTTGAAAAAAGCAAGAAATTCTTTCAGAATAATAGGCAGTTGTTCAGTTTTGCATATCTGTACAACAACTATGTAATTTTCTATTGTTCTTAGGCAGAATCAGAAATGTATATTACCACACCTTCCACCATAATGCAAAATCTTTTTTCTATTTTCCTTTGCAGAAATAATCCGGAGGCCTACTATTTGAGGACTACATATTTTTCCTTGTCTTGCTAATGACATGAAATAATAAATATTACTTTCGGCACGTTGAATGCGTTTTCATTTCCACTAGCTTTTAAAACTTACTAATTTGGTTAGCTTGTATATTGTTTGTAATGAACGCTGACATCAATGTTAGGGTGAAATCCTTTACTGAAATATACCTTTTCAATTTCTCTAAGAAGCATATTTAGATTTTACGAGAAGAACGATGATCATGAAATGAAAATCTGGATACATAAACATGTATAAAATTCTTCTATATCTTTTTTCAGTTAGATTTGAATGTGAAAAACGCTTTTTTGTCAATGATCTCCCCCTTGCATTAAAAATATTATTACAATTACCTCTTTTAGTAGAGAATTTAAATTTATATGGTCCACCATATGGGTGAGCCACAAAACTACTGCTTGATTGTGTGTGTGCGTGTGTGTGTGTGTGTGTGTGTGTGTGTGTCTTTGTTGGTACTATTTAATTTATAATTTGTAATTAAATTTTATTGACAAGGTGATGCAAATGAGTTACCATTACATAATAAAGCATTGAGTACATTTCTTGTCATTTTAGTTACAACCTCCCCCATTTTTCAGTATCTTTCAAAGGTCAGATATCCATATATACAAGATCCAGTGTTCCAAACTCATATCCAGTCACCACAGGAGGACTCCACCGGTTTTTCACGTAGTATATTAAACATAAGGACAATGATAAAATCCTCCTGTTCCCATGTCTTGCAGATATGATGTGACATCACTGGCAAAACCATATAGAAATATTATTTGAGAAGAAGTTTTATACTTTACAGACAACAAGTCTATGCCCCACCCAAGTGATAAAATATTTAAAATAACTCATGCGCCCTAGACGATTTATATGGCCATTGATAGCAGGCATTGTACCCTTTATTTTCTTAGTTGCCTCTGCTGCACCAGCTACTGTGTGTTTGACACAAAGTGTGCAAACGTCTCACTATGTTAATCAGCTTGCTCATAACAGTATGCAAGCCCTGCACGTGCAATCATTGAAATCATTCATTTTTACCACCGGGTTTTTCAATGTTCAGCAGAAAAGAAGTTATCAAAGAAAGTCCTCCATTGGCTTGTCCAATAGAATGGGCCCGTCTCCACCTACTCCTTGGAAGTTCATGAATGGTCTTAGTACGAGCTAGCCATATTCCACTGTGAATGGGAGCACCCTACTACTGACCAACCATGTAGACTGACTAAGAAGCTCCTTTGTCACTTTAAATCTCACTCCTAAGGATAGGCTCACAGGCCATGCTATATTCTTATTTATTTATTCATTTTTTGGTTTTTAACCATTAGTTAAAGAGATTTTATAAATATTGTGTCACCTTCAACTAAAGTGTTATGTAGACACCATACTTAAAATCATTCCAAGGTTCCAAAGAGGCCCGAATTTCCTTTTCCTTTACAAGGGTTCCTATATGTGCAGTGGGATAAGATGTTGATTTTATGAAAACAATTTAGAGGTCATAATAATTTCTGGTGAGAAAAATATTGAGCTACAATGCAAAATGAAGTCTCAAGGGAAGAGATGGTTCCATGATTGGTTTAAGTGGTCTCTGTACCTAAATATACACATTTTGGGTACTGCTGATCCCCTTGCTATTTTATTGTTGGGACATACAATATACATTATATTACATAATAGCTCGGTTAAACTCCTCTTGGTCAGCCAAATTTGTAGACACTGAATCCCCCAAAATTAGTGGAAGAAAAGTGTCAATAATTTGATTCCTGTATAAACACTAGTAAAGAGAAATGTTATGCTGAAATCAAGAGCCAGAGGATAAAAATACAAATGTCTCCAAATCAAAATTTACAAAACCATTTGTGTAAACCAATTCTAAAACTTATCAGGGGGAAAGATACGAGGGAGTTGGAAGTGTGGGGTGATGGAGGAGGTAACATGATGAACTAGAAATATACTTACAGACTTACATATGAACCTCTATCCTTTGGTACATCACTCTGAAAATAAAGGAAAAAATAAAACAAACTAAAAAAAAGAGGAAGTAATGTGGTATGAAATAGTTTATGGTCCTAATCTGAATCCTTTAGAAATAATGCCATTGTAGAAATGAACGGAATAGATTCAATCAGTTGATCAGAGAAACTGAACAGGGACTTGATGAGCATCATGCAACCCCCAAGCTTATGCAGCTGTTTGGCAAGAGTTGAGAAAATTAAAAAGATCTCAAACCACTGGGGTAGATAATAAGGAAGACTCAGAAGGCTCAGACACTGAGGAAAAATTATGCAATGAGCTTACTAAAGACAGGTTGACCCATGTGGAGAAAATTTTGGAATCAATTATAGCCCTATTGTCACAACATTATCCAAAACAGCAAACTCCTGTAAAGGTAAAGACTTGTGGGACCTGCCCAGAATCCTGGCGGACTTTGATCCTTTCCCACCACAACCTCCGCCTGATAGGGTCTCACAGCTAGTACCATTTCTGCCTGTGCTGTTTAAGGTACCTGGTCCTCCTACAGTAAACTTGGCACACTTCCTTGGCTAAGACTTATCAAGAAGGGAGGACATTTCTGGTTTTCATTTATTCCCTGACAGGCAAGATGAAGATAACAAAAGAGTTCATCAGCCTTTGCCATTTAAACAAATAACAGATCTAAAGAATGCTTGTTTTCAATATGGCCCTACAGTACCACTTACTCAAGTCATTCTTATTTATTTATTTATTCATTGGCCAGTCCTGGGACTTCAAATCAGGGCCTGAGCACTGTCCCTGGCTTCTTTTTACTCAAGGCTAGCACTCTGCTCCTTAAGTCACAGCGCCACTTCTGGTCATTTTCTATATCTCTGGTGAGGGGTAATCAAACACAGGGCTTCATTGACATGAGGCAAGCACTCTTGCCACTAGGCCATATTCCCAGCACACTCAAGTCATTCTTGAACCTTGGCTACTAAAACTTTATGCCCAAATTGCCAAGCAGCCATCAGGCCTTCTAAGAAAAAGGAGGAATAAATGACTATATTCAGCTTTGTGTGGACATTGGGCCATCATAGCTGCATGGCCTCATGCTCCAAGGGCAGACTGTAACCGAGTTCTTATGCATGCCCTCGATGGGGAGAAGGCGATGGTGATATTTATGTACTGCTTGGGTGCCCGGCATTTGTTTTTCCTGCCAACAAATGGGCCACTTAATGGCTCACTGACCTAATCAGAAAAGGAGAGTTATTACTGAAATTTCTCCCCACTGTAAAAACGGGAAGCATTGTGTTACAAATTTCAGATCTAATTTGAATGACTCTGCCTGCCGGGCCAGCTGGCAGGGGAGCAGGAATCCTGACTGAGGGGCGGCGGGGATAAGGAAAAGGAAAAATAAGGCAAGAGAAAAAAGACAAGAGACAAAGATGGGGTACGGGAGGTCTGCAGCCATAAGGTTGAACCTCAAGACTGCAGCAACAGTTTATTCCAACTCCCAGCTTATATGCAGTTTTGGAACCAGGGAATGGCATAGGATTGTAAAAATTCCAGAACATAAAGAGACTTTGAAATTTGCAACATTTGATTACAGTAGACACAGGACAAGGTTGATTAACATAGGAATCTACTCCAGCGGACATAGCAAGGTGGGGACATAGCAAAGCAATTCCGGATAGTGGCTGTGAACAAATGTCCTTGCCTTTAGCATATCCTGGCGGTAACAGCACAGCCAGAGGTGATAATGAACCTAGGTGCAGGTTTGGCTCCCGACATCTTGGCGACATCTGCACAGCCAGAGGTCAGGATGAGCTTAGCTGCTAGCTCGGCTCCCGACAGTTCCCCCGTCTTTTTATTAAAAGAAGCGAACCCGCCTGTCTTAGGTGGGGTGGGTACCTCAGCCTGCCTTACCCATCTTAGGGAACAACTTCAGAGCAGTGCTGAAGGCCCTGTCTTAGGTCGGTCTAAGGCTGGCACCGCCTCATACCCGTCTCTGGCTGCGGTTCCTCTCGGGGGAAATTCATTTACTTGGAGCTTGACCTTATGCAGCTGGCTGGCTAAACTCATGAAAGAGTTTTGCAATATGCGTACAATGCAAGGAAGACATAGGCAAGCCATCAGCAAAAGTATCCCTGGGCCGAGCAATGTCATTAGCAGCCCCTTAACATTAGATAAGGAAGGGACATACTGTTGAAGTTGTTCAAACAGTTCTTTTGCTGTTTCTGCCACTTAAAGTCCAAAGGTGGAGCTTGTTCTAGTCTGGCTAATGGTCTATGGAGTTGAAAGAGATCTAAGGACAAGTTATTATGGTGCCAAATACCATTTAGATGTGCTACAACTTGTTCCCAAGGATAGCTCGACCCATTATACTTATGGAGGGTCACACAAATAAAGTCAAACCCAGCATGACAGTGTACCCATTGCAAAGTTTGTAAGGCACGAATTTGTTCTCCCAGTGACAACACAGATTCATATAATGCTTCTAACTTTTGTTCTACCTTATCATCAATCCTGCCTTGAAAGTGCAGGGCTTGCGTGGTATTATGAGCAAGCTGATTAACATGGTGAGCTGTCTGCACATTTTGTGTTAAAGCCACAGTAGCCGCTGCAGCAGAGGCAGCTAAAGCAATAAAGGCTAAAATTCCTGCTTTTAATAGCCCTACAAATCGTCTAGGGCACATAAGTTCTTTTAAATGTTTTAACACTTGAATACCTGTTTCTTTATACCAAGCTTCAGATAAGTTTACAGGAAGCATAACAAATGGTGGTTGCTTAATAATAATTACAGAATCAGTAAGACAACTATACAAGCCATTTGTAAAAGAACAGTTAGTGCAGGTAACATTGAAATACATGGCTCCTATAGAAATATTAAAAGGTCCATACATAATAGCATAAGGGGGTGTTACACAACTCATAATATTTTTTAAAGAAGTAGACGTGGGCCAGGAGATATTGTTTAGGGAAGCCACTAACATCAAGACATGGCGTTGAGGGCGTCCATTCATCCACCACAGACCTGGGTTGAACATGTTGGTGAGATTAGCTCCAGACCAGTCCATCAGCTGAGAATTAGTTCCTGAAATATTGGTTATAAAAGGGTGATCGTGTCTACACTTTACGGGGTGCAGTTCTCCCGTGGATTCTACTATTTGAGAGGAGTTGATGCAGCGAGGTATCATGAAGGACGAGGTAGAATTGGCATGTACAGGAAACCCAGTAGGCAATGAAGTCATTTGTATATTATATACTTGGCTATTATCAGGAATCCAAATTCTATGATTTATGGATTTCATTACAGTACAGCCTGGAATATAACTGTTGGAGTCAGTTGTAAAGCATAAAGGGGTTCCAGTGCCAGAAGCTGCAAATTCTCCAATCTTAACGTGCTGGACAAAAGGGTCTGGAGCTGTACCATACGCTGATCTGTTGACATGGACAAACACCTCAGCTCCCTCCCAGGTCGCAGGGTGCACAATCTGTGGATCTGGCACGTAAGCCCAGTGGGTCAGCACTTGTACCGTTCTGATGAGTTTCCACAATCCGAACACAGCACACAGGTAGCCAGCGGGCATCATTTTCATCCTGTCAAAAAACACAGACATGTCCTCGACCCCATGTCAATACCGGATCGGGCCCGTGCCAAGCACTTGTTAAAGGATCTTTCCACTTAACTTGAGCAAAAGCTCTTTGCTCTCTCTTTTCCCAGAACCGCTGTGCTGCGGAGTGGCCATTGCAATCCAAATTTAAAAAATTTAGTATGAATAAAGTATAAGAAAGTATATTAACAGGAGAGAAGGGGTATAGTTTCCCCCCCTTTTAATTTAGAAATTTGGTGTTTTAACAAACCGTTGGCCCGTTCGACAATTCCTTGACCATGAGGGTTATAGGGAATTCTTGTAGAGTGAACAATTTGGTAAGATTTGCAAAAAGTTTGAAAAGCTCGTCCAACATATCCCGGACCATTATCAGTTTTAATTTGTTTAGGAAGTCCCATAGTAGCAAAGCAGCATAAGGCATGGGAGATACAATGTTTGCCAGCTTCCCCGCTAAGAGGAGTAGCCATAATAAAATTAGAGTAAGTATCTATTGTAACATGGACAAAGCGGAGCTGTCTAAAAGAAAGGATGTGGGTAACATCCATTTGCCACACATGGTTAGCCTCTAAGCCTCGAGGATTAATGCCATTGGCGGGCACAGGCAGGAAGGTAGCACAGTTGGGACAAGTTTTTACAATTTGACGAGCTGCCTCATGAGTAATATGAAATTGCTGACGTAAGGCACGACTGTTTTGATGGTGGGCAGCATGTGATTGCTTTGCCAAGTCAATTTGAGAAAGAAAAATTTGGGTAGCCTCATCCGTAATAGCATTGTCCTCACTCAATGGTAAGAAGAGGCAAAGTGAAGTAATTTGTTGGAGGGACAATGATGTGAAATTGTGCCCACAAAATTGGCCCAAGCAATGGCTCAGGAATCACAATGAGTATAAAGCCATTTTTGCTGTTGTAAAGTATAGGGGATATAAATAACCTGTGGATCTCGTCCAAGATACTTACAAGATTCCACACGGCACATATGGACTAAGGTGGCTACCAATTTATAATAAGGAATTAATACTTTTGAAGGAGTAGCAGGCAAGGAAAACCACAAAAGGGGGTCCCTTCTGCCAAAGGACCGCTGTTGGAGAATGAGATATAGTTAAAATATAAGCTTTCCAAGAGGTTGAGTAATCTATATAATTTACATGTTGGGAAGAAATGGCAGAATTTACTATGCTCAAGGCTTTTGCTGCTTTAGTTGTCATTTTTCTGGGAGATGTAGGGTCCGGGTCCCCCTTCAACAGACCAAACAGAAGGAAAATTTTGGCGAGTAGAAGAGAGAGCCCATGCTACAAAGCTTTGACGCAAGGTGGGGCTGTTCGCCATGCCTTGGGGTAACACTAGCCAATGGTACCTTTTCATGGGTTCTTTAAAATTTGTAGAGGGGACACTAAATGCAAAGCGTTTGTAATCTTGAGGAGCAAGAGGTATGGTATAAAAACAATCTTTTAAGTCAATTATAATTTTGTATGTATTTTGAGGAATTGCCATAGGAGAGGGCAAGCCCGGTTGTAATGCCCACATAAGTTCCATGGTGGCATTCACTCGCCGGAGATCCTGTAGGAGTCTCCATTTGCCAGATTTCTTTTTAACAACAAAAATAGGCGAATTCCATGGGGAAGTATTAGGAGCAATGTGGCCCAAGTCCAGCTGTTCCTGCACCAGCCGTTGGGCAACAACAATCTTTTCAATTGATAGGGGCCACTGATCCACCCACACCGGAGTGTCTGATAACCATGTGATAGGATCGGCATGAGGGACAGGACGAGCAGCAACCCCCGTTAAAAATATCCCAGCCCTTGTCTAGGAGGTGGGGGCTGAGGTTGAATGGGTTCTCTAATTTCTTGTTGATGGCTTCCCAATCCTCCTGAAGGCAGTACCCCTTGACTTAGGAGTTGACGAATGACTGCGTCACTAGGGCTAAACAAATAAACTCCCATCTTTTCCATAATATCTCTGCCCCACAAATTTATGGGCAAATGATCTGGAAAGTCCCAAAATGCCCCTCACCTTCTCTCCAGTTAAGGATGGCACTGCTTTGTTGGGTGTCTGCAGCATGGCCAATCCCCTACAAGGATGTCAGAGACGCAGTAAGAGGCCAGTTGTAAGGCCAATGTCTCTTGGCTATCACAGACACATCTGCTCCTATATCTAACAGACCTCGGAAGGGCTTTTCTTGTATATAAATTGTAAGCTCAGGCTTTCCCGTTTTATGTTTTGAACCCAAAATATGTCTGAGGATCCAAAACTCCTTTTTCCCCTTTTAATAGATCAAACAAGGGTTTTAATTCAGCTGTGGACAATTTAAGATAAGGGCGAAGCCAATTAATATCTCCCAGAAATTTTTGAAAATCATGTAAAGTACGCAAATGAGAAGTCTTAACCTGTAATTTCTGACTAGTAAAATAATAAGGACCCAAAATATGACCAAGAGGGATTTTTATTTTTCTCTGCCTGGGCTGGCTTTGAACTATCCAAAGAGTCTTAGCCATAAAAGCCCTTTTTATTTCCAATTAGAGCAACAGGAGAACAAAAGGAGTAGAGTTTACCTATAAGTTGCTAAAAATTGACCAACAAGTAGTTGCCAGAGTTTTGCTGTAACACTTAAAGAACAGCTGACTGAATTGGATCCATGTGCCATTAAATCAAATCATATTATTTAACCTTACCTTATTGGCACGTAAAACAGAAAACAAATGAATAACAATAAAAGTCTCAGCTTCAGTGGATCTGAAGTGGCTGTGTCTTCCATCCCAAATTAGCAGGCCAGCAGGAGAGATGGTTTGCATCTGGATAATTCTGTAGTAGAGTTCCCTGGATAGGCTGTCATATTTTCTGCTTGTTGCCTGCAAATTTCTACACAGACTGGTTAAGGGCATTCTTAAACAGATTTTAGAAGGCTTGGGCCTTTAACCATCTTTCTAGTCACAAAATCCACACAGATTGAAGGCTAACCAAGTCTGCTCTCTGTAGCAGTTTCTGAATCACAAACAACTCCCAGTTTGGGAGCCGACTGTGGAGGCAGCTTTCTGTAGCCATAGACTGCCACGGTCCACTCAGCTAGCACACATGTCAACCTGTATCCTCTAAAGCAAAATGTTAATTTTGGGGTCCGGAAAATTTAGGTTAATAGTCACACCTGTGCAGTTATTTCGAAATGACTCTGGTCCCTTGATCTTAAAGAGTTTGAGAGCACCGCGAAAAAAGAGAAAAAAAAATGGAGAAGCAAAATCTTAAGTCTATACCAAAGAATTGTCAGGATTAGGTGTACACTTGACTCTTAGCATAGATAGACATAAAGAATAACACACTGGTTGTACATCATTGCACTTATATCACGTGCTGTATATTAAAACCTTTTGGAGTTTTTCTTAGACACATTTGTTTGCTCCCAAACATATGAGTTTAGGCTTAAAACCTGTTTTCTGTTTTGTTTTTAAGTTTTACCAACACATAGACATAGACATAGACACACATACACATACAGACAATGTGCACACGTTTTGGAGCGCGCTTAGAATTGTTCTTTAATTGGCCATGTAAGTTCTTTTGGAATTCAGTGGCAAATGATATTATTTTGCTTATATTCTAGAACCACGTGGTTAGATAGTAAACAAAAAAAAATCTTTTCAGCAAACCAAAATTTTCAGATCATCTGAGAAGCCAAATTTTGAGAAACCAGTTTAGCTCACAAAGGGAGCATATGGGAGACAGGGTATGAACACAGACAGTGAGCTCACAGTAAGACACCTTCATCTTCTAGCATTTGAATTGTAAGGTACCTTTGAAATGCAAGGCCACAGGACTCCAAGTCTCTGCCCAGCCTCCAGGAATTTGGCATGCTTGTCACCTGGGGGATGGGCAGGCTTTCACTCCAACCAGTCCTATTGTCTACCATGTGCTCAATGCTAGAGAAAGCTTATGATTTAGCCAAACAAGCAGAATTTCACTAAATCTCCAAAACTTAACCATCAATAACAAGAATAGAAAACCTTTCTTTGAGTCTTTTAAAGCAGATGTTAAACAAATATCCATACCCGTCCTATGTCACAGGCAGAGTTTAGAGGGAGGCAGAAAAAGAGATAGAGAGAACTTCATCTGCCTGAGCACTCATAGAAGTTAGGTAAGTCCTGCAAAATATTCCAAATATATAAGATTGGGCTCAAACTTGAGCAGCTTTCCTGAAACAATTTAGACTTGAGGAGCAACCAGCTGAGCTGAAATAGAGATCAGTTGTCTCCAAGCACCCACAATTGCTGATCTCTTTGACCTAGCCCAGTGGATTTATGGAAAATGTAAGCTCCAGTCTAATGGTCACTCGCCCTGGTTGGGGTTTTAAATCTGTCCTGGTGGATGGAAATAGAGCGCTGGGTCAGGACAAGTTACCTTAGTGGTGTTAGCATTTCCCTAGCCTCAGGTCCCTTCCCCCTGCTAGCAGCCTGCACCTAGGAGAGCTGTAAGTCTGCCAGGACTGTCTGCGGGGCTCACCAGTATCTCCTGTTAAAGGAGTTTGTTGTTCTGGATGAAGCTGTGATAATAGAGCTATAAATGATTTTAACATATTCTCAACATAGGTCAATCTATCTTTAATAGGCTTATTGAATAATTTCTCCTCAGAGTCTGAGCCATCTGAGTCTTCCTTAATGTCTAGCTCAGTGGGTTCAGGTCTTGTTAATTTTCTCAGCTCTTCCCAGGCAGCAGCATACCCTCCCGGAGCTGGGCAACACTCATCAGGTCCCTGTTCAGTTTCTCCAATCGACTGATCGAACTTAATCTATTCATGGCTAAGATCTAAGCAATCTCGGACCAGAAACCAAAGAATAATAGCATCCACTGAGGTTTTCTCAGGGCCAGTTGCATCACAATGTTCCCTTTTTTATTATTTATTTTTTATTTTTTAATTTTTTTTTTCAATTTTCTAGCAAGTTTCTAAGTTATTGGTTCCTTCCTCCAGGAACTGGGGGCATGCTTCCTCAATAAAGTAAAAGAAACGTTCTAAGTCACTTTGGCCAACTTTCACTGCCCGGGCATTAAGCATGCCTTTGGGGGCCTGCATGTATAGCATGCGGCTATTACCTTGTCCCATAATTTATTACTCCCGACAATACACTCTCCTCCCACTCTCCTTCCCAAGTATTCGGACGTCCTTACCTGAGCAGGGGTCACCCGCCGTCGATCCCAGGCCTTCAAGTCTCTGTTCGGGCACCAAACCTGCTGGGCCAGCCGGCAGGGGAGCAGGAATCCTGACTGAGGGGCGGCGGGGATAAGGAAAAGGAAAAATAAGGCAAGAGAAAAAAGACAAGAGACAAAGATGGGGTACAGGAGGTCTGCAGCCATAAGGTTGAACCTCAAGACTGCAGCAACAGTTTATTCCAACTCCCAGCTTATATGCAGTTTTGGAACCAGGGAATAGCATAGGATTGTAAAAATTCCAGAACATAAAGAGGCTTTGAAGTTTGCAACATTTGATTACAGTAGACACAGGACAAGGTTGATTAACATAGGAATCTACTCCAGCGGACATAGCAAGGTGGGGACATAGCAAAGCAATTCCGGATAGTGGCTGTGAACAAATGTCCTAGCCTTTAGCATATCCTGGCGGTAACAGCACAGCCAGAGGTGATAATGAACCTAGGTGCAGGTTTGGCTTCCGAAATCTTGGCGACATCTGCACAGCCAGAGGTCAGGATGAGCTTAGCTGCTAGCTCAGCTCCCGACAACTCTGGCCGCCAGATTTCAGTAAGCTGGCAGAGGAGCCAGCCCCTGGCCCCACAGAAAAATTTTGGAGCAGCTCCTTCTTTCCCCTAATCTCAAGCAAATCCCCCAACAACCTGCAGCAACAATCAGTTTCAAGACTCTTCTGAGCAACAAAAGGAAGTGCAGGACTGGATCTCTGTTCCTCTACCTGCACAATTCTGACTTCTGAAATGGGATTTCAGACCCTCCCTACAGGAGTCATTGGCCCACTTCCAAGGGAATCTGTTGGCTTATTGTTAGGCTGCAGCAGCTCTGCACTGAGGGGCTTACCTATTATTCAAGGAGTGATCGATCAGGACTCTAATGGAGAAATAAAAATCATGGCTTCAGTGCTTGCTAGTGTTACCACTATCCCGGCAGCTCATTCTTGTTCCTTTAAGTTGTCGGTGCCTCAGTTACTACAAACCCTAGGGGATAAAGGAATTTTTTGATCTTCTGACAATTTTTGGGTTCAAAACATAAAATGGGAATGGCCCGGGAATAACTCCTTCTCATATTTTGAGATATCAATATGTTGAGACTACCTGTTGGGCTGTAAAAACCCAATCTTCTCAAGTCACTTCGATCTGTTTATCTAAGAGGTTAGCAATATTTCCCATTGACCACTGGTTCAAATATAGGTCTATGGCACATAGAACAAGTTATATTCAAATGCAAATTACTCACTAACTGGGGCAACAAATGAGCTAATTCCTCCAGTACTCATACCTTAGTGAAAGAGATCAACAAAGAAACATGTGCTTCAATCTTAAAGTGACCTTGGGGTATTCCAAAGGATATGAAACTTAGGCAAGACATGGGTGAACGATTGCCAATTTTCCTATTTCTATCCAGTCCCTTCTAGGTTTCTTGGTTACATGTAGCTCCAGTATTCATATAGCTGGCCTCCACACACATACATGTCTAGCACAATGATGATCAAGTTGTCCACATCCTGGTTGTGGTGGGTAACCTATATTAAACAGGAAGTGCACAGTAAACTAAGCATATCTTAGACATGAGTATGTCCTTTTTGCTACATGGCAAACGTGTGCTCCACAAAGAATAGTACTAGCAATTAGGCACAGTGTTCATAATGATGATAGAAAAAAGGGGGGAAAATAGATAAAATGTAATGTACCATAAATCAAGAGCTTGGTAAGTTAAAAATAAGAAGGTATGTTATGGAAGGTAAGAAAGAGAGGGAAGGAATGAATGATATAAAGAAGAGGGACAGGGTGTTGAAGCGAAGGAAGACAAGAAGACAGGAAGGAAGACAGGTGGGAAGGGAGCAAAGAGGGAAAGAATGCAGGCAGGGAAGGAGGCAGGGACAGATGGATTGTGGTTTGTATTGACAGTTTGTGGGACAGAGTTAATGGTGGAAGTATGGAGGAAGAAGGGTCCGAAGGTAATCCTGGGGAATGAGAGATTACCATTACATATCTGTAGCTCCTTTGTTGAATATCAACTGACTATAAGAATGCAGATTTATCTCTCCTGCTCTATGAATAGCCTAAACGTGCGATAATTATTCCCTGTGAGGGAGACCACAGTGTCCATGATTCTTTCGGTGTGGCTCACTTCACTTAGTATAATGTTTTCCAAGTGCTTCCATTTCCTTATGAATGGGGCGATGTCATTCTTTCTGATTGAGGCATAAAATTCGAGCGTATATATGTACCACAATATCCTGAGGGGGATCTGTGTTGGTCCCATATTTTAGCTATGACAAATTGTGCTGCGATGAACATTGTTGTGCTGGTGGCTTCAGTGTTTTCTCTTTTTTTGGTATTACGGGAGCTCTATATTAAGCCTTCTGAGGAAGCTCCATAGTGCTTGCCAGAGTAGTTGGACCAGTTTACAATCCCACTAACAATGAAGTAGTGTTCCCTTTTGGCCACATCGCTTCTAAATTATTAATGTTAGGTTTTTTTTTTTTTTTTTTTTTTTTTTGGCCAGTCCTGGGCCTTGGACTCAGGGCCTGAGCACTGTCCCTGGATTCTTTCTGCTCAAGGCTAGCACTGCCACTTGAGCCATAGCACCGCTTCTGGCCGTTTTCTGTATATGTGGTGCTGGGGAATCGAACGTAGGGCCTTGTGTATCCGAGGCAGGCACTCTTGCCACTAGGCTATATCCCCAGCCCAATGTTAGTTTTCTTGATACAGTACTTTCTTACTGGGTTGAGTTGTTGAACACAGAAGATGACGCTGAGAGAAATAAATGCCATATTATGGAAACCAGTTTTATATCACAGTTGTAGTACTTTCTACATGACATGTGTAACCGTAGCCTCTGTTGTTGATGTTCCTCTTGTATCCTCTTCTTGTCTTCATACCTACACTATTACTATATCTTATCTGAGTACATTGGAAATCATGAATACTGATATTTGAACTAGGAAAGTGAAAGGATATACCAAAATCAAGAGACACATGATAACGAGACAAATGACTTCAAAAGCAATACTTACAAAACTGTTTTGTGTAAACCACCTCAAGCATTCATGGGGAATGAAGGAAATGGGGCGTGGGGAGGGGAAATGTGGGACTAGTAAAAAAACAAGACAATAAATGTATCCAATGCCTAAGATACGAAACTGTAACCTATCTGGACATCATTTTGACAATAAATAAGAAAAAATTATTTTAAAAATACAGCTTCATTTCTGAGTTTTATATTCCATTTCAGTTTTCTTCAGGGTTTTCTTTATACCAGTACCACCTGTTTTTGTTATGATGGCTATATAATAGATCTTGACACGGCACTTTTAAGAATAACGAAAGGAAGGCAAGAAGACTCCCAAATGGGTAAGATAAGGATTCCACAAGAAATATTGCCAGAATAATCCAGGACATCCAAACAATCAGAAACAACTATTTCCAGAAACTATACTCACTAAAGAATGAATCCTTTAGGGAAACAGGTAGATTTTTACAGAAATATAAACTGTCCAACCTGAGGCAAGAACATATAAATCAATTAAATTACCGCATGAATTATGATGAG
This sequence comes from Perognathus longimembris pacificus, assembly GCF_023159225.1. NCBI lineage: Eukaryota > Metazoa > Chordata > Mammalia > Rodentia > Heteromyidae > Perognathus > Perognathus longimembris. The sequence goes on along the minus strand of NW_025956199.1, from coordinate 11,824 downwards.
ATACAGGAAGCAATGAAATTTCTTCCAATATAAAAAAGGCAATCACCGCAGAATTCTATAACACTTTCTAAGAAAGGGGAAAACACCAATATTCTCCTAGTTCTTCCGTGAAGTTGATGCAGAGCGAGAAACCCCAAACCTGTTCCTTGAATCAAATACAATCACAGAACCAGGAAAAGTTCCCCCAAAAAGATATTTCAAAAAAATCTCACTTAGGAACAAAGATGCACAACTCCTCCACATAATATTACCTAGCACAATCCAAAAACAGATTTTATAAGTCATGCATCATGGGCAACTAGCCTTCATTCCACAACTGGAAGCCTGCTATAGCAGATTCTTAACTTTTAATGCAATTCACCAAATTGACATAGGTAAGATGTAGAATCACATCATTCTTGAAGTGGCTGCTCCAAACCTTCAATGTTATAACACAGCAATAGATTTTCAAAGCCCTGAAGAAAATAGGATTAGAAAGACCCTTTTTAAAACAATGAAAGCCATATATATGAGAACAACTGCAAATGTCATACCAAATGGGAAGAACTAAAACCATTTTCTTGAAAACCAGGAACAAGACAAGGGTAATACCTCTCTCTTCTCCGATTTAATATATTTCTGGAATCCTTAGCCATAGCAAGAAAGCTCCAAATAGGGAGGATCCAAATAGGGAGAGAAGATGTGAAACTTTCCTGATTTGCTGATATTATGTTTTTATACCTGAAGGACCCAAATAAATCTCCTGCAATTCCTAGACCTAACAAACCGTTTTACCAAATAGCAGACGGTAATTTGCAACAGTCAAATATTATAACTTGCTAATATATTCATACAAAGGGGATTCAAGAAACGATTCCCTCCAAAACCTACACACCCATCAAAAATTTCGCCATGGATCTAAAAACAGATTACACTGAAGAGGAAATAAAAATGATATTGAAATATATAAACATAACCATCATCATTGGCAGTATCTGATATGCAAATAAAAACAACCCTGAAATAACATGTTTCCAATGTCAGAATGAGTAATTATCTTAACTCAGGCAACAACAAGTGCTGGAGGGAATTCCCAAAAAGAGGAAATGTAGTGGGAATGTAAACTACTTCAACCACTCTCGAAAACAGAATGTAGATTCTTCAAAAGAACAGCCGTGGCACAGCACATGATTCATTCTGAGCAACAGGATCCAGGATATGACTAGAAAACCTGCACTTCTGTACAATAATAATTTCTCTGACGAGTGGAGTATTTCACCTCAGCACAGATATTCTGATGCTTACTACCAAACTAATATGCCTTTGGAGAAAATTCTCTATTAAAGAGTCTCCTGTGTTTGTTGGCCAAAGGATGCCCCTTTGTCATGAGACTCTCCTCCACCCTCTGCCACACATATAGAACCTCCTTGGGGAGACTTGTTTGCCCAGCTGCTCCAGCGAAAGCTTTTCTCAATTAAGTGGGAAGTCAATAATCTATAATAATTAGTCTTGAGGAAATAGTAGCTAGTTAATAAAGTTCTACGTTGAATAATTTGATCCTTTGTTGTAGAGCTGACAAATTGTAGTAGCAACACCCTTCGTAGTAGCAACAACCTTTGAGGTAGCAACATCTGTTACAGTAGTGACATCCACAACTTTGGTGTTTATATGAATATACTTATGCATTAATTTTACTCTTGAAATTGTGAATTGATTTCTAAACCAATATAAACCCTGGCCTGGCTAAATAAAAGTGTGCATTGGACCACTCTCCTTTGCATACCCTGTGTCTTGACTATGGTTAGAAATACACCGGTCCAACAACTGGCTTCCGGATCCAAGGACCTGATAATTGATCCATAGGAGATTGCTGAACTGCGTTTGAGCTCTCTCTAGAGTGTAGGTGAAAGATATTTTGATTGAAAGGAGAGAGGGGAACTGAGTGGTGAGCTCCTGATAGATAAAATGTTACAGGTTTATGGGACAAGCTAAATCTACTCTTTTTTCTAATCTTATTGACCATGTACTGAAACTTAACAGGTCTTGTGTTCACAATTAGATGAGTGCATGCAGGTGGTAATGGAGTATAATCCGTGGTTCCAGGAGGAAGATACTTTAGACTTAGAATTCTGGGAAGGAGTAAACAATAATGTGTAAAAGGCATATCAGTGTGGGGAAAAGGTTCCAGATACATTTTGGTCTAATTGTGCATTAATATGTACAGCTCTAATTATCATGCTTGCGATGCTGTGGTAAGATCAGCTGCTGAACTGGAGGTAGATGTGGAGAAAGCTATGAAGGTTTATAGTTTGTCCAAGGAGGCAAAAACTCAAAGTGGGCAGGAGTTAAAGAGATGGCTACACCTGAGCAATCTCTTGTCAGTTCTGCTAGAGAAAAGGTAGAGCCAAACTACCTATGTTTCTTCAGAAAATGAAGCCACTCTAAATAGCTCAGCAGGGCAGTCAGTGTGCTAAAGAGGCTCTCCATATCTGCCACGGACTTCAGCGGGGATGAGTCTTATAAAGAAAAAATTTTTGCTGCAGCGCCTGCCTTTCCTTTTCTGTTCTTCAGATTCTGACTCTGAGGACTTTGTTCCTCTCCCTCACTATCAAAGGTTCCCCATTATTCGACCCCCTTGAGTCGATGGAGATGCTCAGCCCCCTCATTATGAAAGTATCAATATGGTTTATATCACTCAGCTGTGGAAGGCGATAACCTTATATGCACCACAGGCGCTGAAGTTAAAGAGTTAATGTTGACAACTGTTTCTGCTTATTAAAATTTGGCTCCTGAGGATTGGAAGATTATGTGTAGGGCATTATTAAAACCTCAGGAATATCTATAATGGTTAATGTGGTAGAATGATGTTGCATCTGCCAGAGCAGGCTAAAATGCTCACTACCTAAATGCCGCCCTTCACAAAATACCGCATGATATATGAATAGGAACTGGGGATTATAAGACCCAGAATCAAGTAAATACTCCAAAGGAGATTGACCAGTGGCTGCACGAGATATGTCTAGAGGCATTGGGTTGGGTATGTACCACAGTAAAAAGGATGGTTCTTAGGCCTGCTTTATTCAATGGGCCTAGGAACCCTACTTTGACTTCATATTGCGCCTTCAGAAAAACATCCATAGAACAGTACAAGGTGCTGCTGTTCACGATCAATTAATTAAATTACTGGCAATTGACAATACTAATGAAGATTGTCAGTCTGCTTATCTACCTGCTAAGGAGATTGGGGAGGTAATTGCATATTTCAAGGCTTGTCGGAATGTATTTTTGGACATCAAAAGATGAAGCTATTGGGAGAGTCTCTGGGTGCCAGTGTGAAAGTACCCAAATCCGGGAAATTAAACTGTTTAGACTGTGGGGACAAGGGCATACTGAAATGAATTGTGTAAAAATGAAACTGGCAAATACAAACTCGCCTAGGAAATTCCCTTTCTACAAAAGTGTGGTGCATTGGGCCCAAGAATTTTGATCTAAAACTGACATTGGTGGACATATGCTTCTCCTTTCATCGGGAGCAGCACAGGGAGAAAGTACAAGGTGTTCAGGAAAGGGGGCAAAGGGCAAGCCTCATGGTCGCATTCCTATAAACGAGCCTTACCCACCATCTTTTCATTACAACCAGCCCAGATTGGGAGTGCCACAGTGGACCTTTTCCCAAGCCCATTCTGAACTTTCCCTGCTAATTTCCAGAATTAGAACTTGCATATACGGTCCCTTGCCATGGGGGACTTGGGGCCTTCTTCTGGAGCATTCCAGTTTCATTGCTAAATGGGTGTTAGTTGTACCAGGAGTAACTGACTCTGACTACATAGGACAAATTCAAATCCTTAAGACCTCCCCTGTACCTTATGATATTAATTCTGGTGATCATATTGCACAATTGATTTTCTTTGCTTACATATTTATATCAACTTCTGCAAACCCTTATCAAGGAGGTTTTGACAGTATGAAATATCAATGTGTTTTCTGGATTTTCAATGAAGCATACAAACCACCTTGTTGTAAATTTTGTATAGGAAAGAGGCATTGCTAGCTACTGGCTAAGACATCACAATAATCATCCAGATTGAATGGGCCATCGGGGCAGCGTGACACAACCTATCAAATGCAGAATAAAAGGTGTCAGTAGTACACTAGATTGAGTTATTAAGCAAAATCTTGAATATCAGTATATTACTGATGGTGAAGGCCAACATTCCATTTTTGATCCATAATTTTTGTAAGTACCTATTAACGTAATTGTACTACACTTCTTTGAACAGTGGGGAGCTCATTTTGTTTTCCCTTGATGCTCAGATGCATGTCTTTCTCAGTAAGATTACTTAATTGGCAGACAGATTGTCTAGTTTGCCGTGAGCAAAGGCCCTTATCTAAGGAAAAGTTGGCGGCCACAATGCAAGTTGTTGGAGATAAGTTAGCTTCAAATCATATTGAGGTTTCTATCTCTACCTGGAACTCTCCTATTTCTGTTATTAAAAAGAAATCTCACAAATGCAGATTGCTCACGGATTGTCGAGCTCTAAATGCAGCTTTGAGGCCTATATTTTACAACATGGCCTGCCACAATCATGTATGATTCCTTTAAATTGGCATATTATACTAAGATTTGCAAGATTATTTCTTTACTATTTTCTTATTTCATGAGGACCTGTCATGCTTTGCTTTTACTTTAAGTCGGATTAAACTCCAAGGACCCCATGGAAGGTTTAAATGGAAATTATTGCCACCAGGTATGATGAACTCACCTACTATGTGTCAAACTTTTGTAGCCAGAGCACTAGAACCTATTAGGAAAAGATTTGCTCATTTTTCATGTATTCATTATATGGATGACTAATTATTTGCTGCACCTAATAAATATATTCTATCAGACTTATTACAAATTTTGCCCTTCCACTTGCAAGAAAATGGTTTATTAGTTGCCCCTGATAAAATCTGGACAGAGGAACCATTAAAGTATCTAGGATATTTAGTTTAAAAAAAACAAGCAATTATTCTCCAATTTATAAAAATTCGTACTGAAAAATTAAATACTCTTGATTTTCAAATGTTATAGGGGACATTAATTGGCTTCATCCTTCCTTAGGCATTCCCACATATGCTTTGCATAATTTATTCTCCATTCTTCAAGAGGATTTAACTTTAAATAGCCCTTGTGTATTAACTAGTGAGGAAAGTCAGGAAATACTTTTAGTAGAAAAACCCCTGACTCAAAATTTCTTATCCCGGGTAGATTTTTGTGTCCCTAATGGGCTATTAAATCTACTTACAAAGTCTACCCCACAGGGGGAATAGCACAGTTCAACAAGAGTTTGGTAAGTACCAGGCACACATTGTCTGAAATGTAAAGCACATGTCTAGAGATAATCAGCTTTATTATCATGCAAGGCTGTAAAATGTGCCTGCAAATCAATGGGGAGGACAACAACTTGATTATCATCCCCACACCTAAATAACAATTCAAATTTGCATTACAATCCTCTGATCTCCTCCCTTTTTCATTGAATGGCTTTCATGAAGAAGTTTTATACCAATTACCTTCTAGTCCTTTAAGGAAATTATTTCAATAACAAATTTATATTACTGATAATATTTAACTTTCTAAGGCCATTCTAAATTCGCCTAATATTTTTGAAGATAGTACCAAAAATAACAAATGTGCTTTTTGGACAGAAGGTAAATATCAAGTTTTCCTCACTCCCTGGCAATAGGCACACAAAATGAATCACAGGCTGTTATATACGCTTTACAGAATTTCTTAATAACTTTCAATTTAATCACTCAGTCGACTTGTGCAGCAAATGTTCTATGCAATATATATTCTGTTGTTATTTATCACATAAACCCCCCAATAGATTCACTATTTAAACAATTCAAAGCCAGTAATGCCAAAGACAGCATTTACTGTATGTCATTCACATTCTTGCTCATTCTAATTTGACAGGTCCCATGGCACGTGGTAATTTTCATGTAGATGATTTAGTCCCTTTTATTTCGGCAAAAGAAGACCATGCATCATGGCACTCTAATGCAGGTCATTTACCTGTCACATATAAAATTCCTTTTAGGGTTGGGATTATGTCCTAGTGGCAAGAATGCTTGCCTCATATACATGAAGACATGGGTTTGATTCCGTAGGGCCACATACATAGAACATGGCCAGATGTGGCACTGTGGTTCAAGTGGCAGCGTGCTAGCTAGCCTTGAACAAAAAAGAACCAGGGAGTGTCCTCAGGCACTGAGTCCAAGACCAAGGTCGGGAGTAAATAAAATAAAATTCCTTTTAAACAACCTAAGCAAATTATTGCTAACTGTCCTACTTGTTGACCTTTGCATTTACAAACCCTTCCCCTTGGTGCTAATCTTCAAGGCCTGGCTCCAAACAATAATTGGCAAATGGATGTAACACACATCCCTGAATTTGTCTGCCTACAAGATGTGCTTGTAACTATTGACACATTCCTTTTTTGGAAGGTGCACAGCTCTAACTGGTGAAAAATGGACTCAGGTCATTCAACATTTAGAAGAAACATGTGCAGTCATGTAGATTTCTTCTCAAATAAAAACTAACAATGGACCAGCTGAATCCAGTAAATAAGTGCAAATATATTTAGAATTTCGTAATATCTTCCATGTTACATCAGTTGAATATAAACCTCAATCTCAAGGTAGAGTAGAATGAGCTCACTGTACTTTGAAAAGACAAATTTAAAAGTAAAAGATGTTGAATATGTATAGTACTGAGGAGTATTCCACATCTATGAATAGCCTTTATAAAATAGACTGAGCTGTTATTGCAGAAGCACTATTTGTTCTTAAGTTTTTAAATTTGCCTCAAGGAGATGTTTTGGTCATAGCCAACCAACACTTCCTAACTCCATGTATGTTAATCAAGCCACATCCTGTTTGGATTAGATTGGGGGTTGGGTTAGATTGGGCCCCTTGGCAGTTGTTAATCCAGGGGCTATGGAATGCTTATGTTTCTACAGAAGATGTCCAAAACTTCTGGCATCCACTCTGCTGAGTCCGACAAGGAGTGCCCCCAGAACACAAAGATTAGGGTAAGACATCCTCATCTATGCTATGAGACCATCCCAATCCAAGCCATGGCTGCCCACAGTCTCCATAAAAATCCTCACAGAGGAAGGACAGCCCCTTTGCCCTTATGGGGACAGGTAAAAGAGCTGTCTCACAAAGCCCAACAGGTAGTGCTATCTACTGAAAAAGTGCTGACTCTGGAACATCTACACCTGCCTATGTGTGCTATGTTAACCTGTGTCTTGTAACTCTATGGCAGGGGCTAATTCAGAGGTATGGTATTGGACCAGTATCTTTAAACCACCCTTATTACATCAAGATTTGTGGACCAAATCCCCAGTCTCTGCATCTATATCTAGTCCTGACTTAATCCCTCTCTGTTATCTGTCTGGCATTCCAGTCTATCCTATGGAAGAAGGACAAGATTCTAACATCTCTTACTCTCAGTTCTCTAAAGCTATCTGTCTCGGCAATTCTCCATGTTAACCCTTTAGATATCAATATTTTTAATTCAACATGGAGGTTTATAAAATCCCAGTAGAACTCGGCTGGTTAGACTGTCCGTTTGGTCTGTGAGATCTCACACCTATAAGATACACATCTCTCCTAGTCCTTTTGGTTTGTGGTTACAAAACTGCACCAAACATAATTTTGCTCCTGAAAAGCTATACAATCTCATACTCCATAAACCAATTATGAGCAGCAGTGGAGTTGCTCAATCTTACATGTCTTCTATGCTATCTTACATGTCTTCTATGCCATGTCTGAATTTGAAAGTGAGATATCCTCCAAAAGTAGTTTGCTGTTATAGAATTATTTTCCACTTAATATCTTTGGGAATATCCTTTTATGTGACTCCATGGTAATTCAAATTTTGAAATCCAGAATGAATATACCTGAGTGTTTCCATGGTAATTATTGTAGTAGGAAAGAACCTGAATGTGTAACAGGTGAAAATTGAGCACAAAATATTTCCTTCAATTTTGTCTCCAAATATTTTGGAAATCATTACCTGGCTACTTTGTTATCTCTTGTGCTAATCTGTTTATACTGAGCCATTTTGATAAACATTTCAATTTTTATGTGTAATTCATTTCTGAATGTTGGTCATATTTTTAGTTTCACACGTGGAAATAGTGTTCCAACTTATATCACTTGCATCCATGGCAACATCAATAGTGAAATATCTTCATTAATTAGGGGAGCATACATGTTTATGTTAAATTAGTAGGAGTCATGAACACCTAGGTATGGCTCAGGGCACCTTGTTAGGACTGTAGAAAACATGGTCTTCTATTGAATCCAGTCTGAAATAAAGTCTTTGTTGATCCACTTAGAACACAAACATTCCCAGTATCATCTGCATATAATAATATTAATGCGTTTTGCCGTTTAAATATTTTGCAAACCATATATACTCATTACAAACTGCAAACAATGGCCTGTACACGAACTATTCAAACAGCAGTTAACATGCATATATATTATGAAATTATAATAAATTTCTCTACACTGTCTTAAATATTTCTATTATATGATTAAACGCTTATATAGCTCAAGTACTTGGACATTGCACACTTACAAATGAAGATGCATTTATTTATTATGATTAAGGACAGAGTGACCCATGATAGCTCTTAGAATTGTCCTTGAAGTTGGTTGAATTACATCATTGCAAATTTTCCTAGTTTTGATAGTATTCTTAAATTGGGTCATGATACAATCTGAAACAGTCCATTTTTTTTGTAGCCTGTTGTACAACAGCTCTTAGAAGGCAAAATAGAGCCAGACACTTAAAGAATCATACGAATAAAATATTTCAAATGATATTCATAAGTTTTCTTTATTTGGTTTCAAAAAGCCCAGAGTCATTATGGAATACCTGTTACAGTCCTTGGTATTTCCCATGGGCTCATAAAAGAGAGGTATTCCAACCCTTTGTTTAGCCTTATGTCATGACCAACACTGTAAATTGTAAATTGATGGGCCTCAATATAGAAGTGATACAGTGTCTTTTGTTACAAAGCACATGCAAAACCCACTTTAAGCATTTAACCCAGACGTCTAATTTATATAAATAAATATATGACTAGCAAACGAAGAAAGCTTTTATGTCCAATTACTATGAATCATTAACTCATATCTTTGGATAAAGTACGTTTTTTGGTACATTGCCCGATAAATTTGCTACACTAATTCTTAAGCTAAATCAATATTATACTTCTGTTTGCTCACAGTAAATCAATTTACTTTTCCTTCATATTTTAATGTCAATGCCCACTGCTGCTGTTACAATAAAAATAATATATGGATTCTTTGTCATAGTGCAAAACTCATGACGCTATTTTCTCTTCTTTAATCTGTGATTCCTTGTGATTTCTATTTGAATAACAAACAGGATGAAAGCTCAAGAATGCAGAGTGATAAGGGAATTTAGATTCTAATTTAAATTCTTGGTTGATTCCTTCTTGTGAGTCCAGTGTAAATGTAAATGTAAGTATGTTCTTCCCTGCTGTCACTTGCTTGTTCCAGCAAGTTATTCTGGGGGAGAACAATAAAAATATCCTAGTCAACCTGCAGATTGATGAGAGTACCTGTGAAACTTTAGACATGTACTTAGAGTTTTGTTCTATCCTTCGTAAGACACTTTTGCTATAATGATGCTTTCTTTTTACATTTGCGGTTTGGATCAAAGTTTAGGCAGAGAAATGTAGGTCAAATATTATCAATTTGATTTGAAATCTTAGGATTATGATTTCTTATGTACTCGTAATTATTTACTATTTTTGGCCTGAGGCTAGGTGACATTACATGTTTTGTGTCTCTGTATGTATAACCTAGGATATGGCTTGTGGAAATGTGCCCGGGTCCTTAAAATAATGAGTATTCATTGATTCACCTGTACAAGTACCTCCAAGTGGGTCAAGACACACAAGTGTCCAAGTATAGTTTTCCAGATGCTGTCCAATTAATTGGTTTCAGTGTATATGGAAGTTAAGAAAGCAGGGAATTCATTCATGATAATAGGCATTTGTTCAATTTGCAGTACCTCTAGAAGATCCAAGGATGTGTCTAATGTTTGTAGACACAATACAAACATATGTGTTAGCACTCTATGCATCGAATGAAAAAAAATGTTTTTTTATTTATGCCTTTGCAGAAATAATCAGTTGCCCCACCGTGTTGAGTTCAACAAGTATTTCTCCTTGTCTTATCTATGAGTAAAAATAATTTAAAAAAAAGTCTAATCATATGAATGTCTTTTGATTTCCTCTAATAATTGAGACAAGCACTCTTGCAACTAGGCCATATTCCCAGCCCTCCCCTAATCATTTAAACCTCCAATTTGGTTACAGTGTATATTCTTTACAGTGAATTCTGACATAAGTGGAGGTGTTTCTTTCCTTATAGAAGTATATCACTTAATATTTGAGAAAGCACAGTTAGGTAGGAGAAATGCAATTATGATCATTAAATGGAAATGTAAGTACGTTAACATGTAAAGTCCTCCTATGATTGTTCTTCAGTTACTTTTACATGAGTCTGATATGTTTCATTTCATGATGTATTCTTGCATGTAAGAAAGTATCACCAAATTTACCTCTTTAAAAGAGAACGTCAATTTATGTGACATTATGTAAACATCAGTTTGGTGAGCCAAACACTTCTGGGAGTTTTTGTAAAAAGAAAAAATTCAACTCTGTGAGCTTTTCTTACTACGAAAGATTCTCAATATCGAAATAATTTCAGTGTGTGACAATATGCAAGGATTCTTTGACTTCTTTAAATAGGACGATTTGCAAGACCGAATGAATGGGAAATGTGGTGGGGAATACAGCAGAAAGGGCTCACCAAGTGAATTGGGTAGTGAGCAGAACAACCTGAGCTAATCAAGGGACTTAGGAAGAGATATATCACAGGAAAAGAGGAACAGCTTACAGGAAGCATAAAGAGAGGTATATGCATATATCACCATTTTGGGATGAATTGCTTTACAATAACTAAGCATAGAGGACATAAGAATTTTGAGAATTGAATGTGACACTGAGCATGAGGAACAGACGTCTGTTTATTTTACTTTATAATATTATTAAGAATTACTAACACATAGAGTTAATGTGTAAATAATTAAGAATTTGAGGGAGTGGTTTGAGGGGTGAAGCAGAGGGATGAAGGGAGAAAAATCAGGAAGGGATAGCAGGTATGAGAAGAAATGCATATGTAATCACTATATGAAGCATGTTTCTGTAACCCCACTGTATATCATCCTGAAAATAAGAAAAAAATGTAAAAAATTAAGTGTAAATGCATTTTGTGTTGGGAAACTAGATTTTTCTATGTATCCAAAAAAATAACATTCAAAATGTATTAAAATTTGTGCATTGTTGGAAATATTACAAGTGTTGGTAGATAATCAGAAAGAAGAAAATTTTTGATTCTGTGTGTGTTTGTGTTTGTGTTTGAGTGCGTGAGTGTGTTGTGCCTAGTCTTTTGAAGTTATGTCTCATGGTGATCAACATAGAAATGCATTGCTAAGACAGGGTATATAAAATTTGTCAAACGTGGAAATTCCTCCCTCATTTTTCTCTTGTTTCACTTTCCAATCAACTGTTCACCATCTTTGAATGGTTAATTACAACTATTTCTATTTCTTTGTTGCATTCCTTTACCCTTTGTACTTCTCACAGTGTGAAGAAGTCATTTCCTTACTACGATAAAGAAAGAGACAATAGTAAGAGCTCCATGGTCTACTAGAGCGACACCTGGTTTACAAACACAGAAAATTAAA
>NW_025956198.1:0-24706 GCF_023159225.1 Perognathus longimembris pacificus | reverse complement strand
CATGCCTTACGCTGCTTTGCTACTATGGGACTTCCTAAACAAATTAAAACTGATAATGGTCCGGGATATGTTGGACGAGCTTTTCAAACTTTTTGCAAATCTTACCAAATTGTTCACTCTACAGGAATCCCCTATAATCCTCATGGTCAAGGAATTGTCGAACGGGCCAACGGTTTGTTAAAACACCAAATTTCTAAATTAAAAGGGGGGGGAACTATACCCCTTCTCTCCTGTTAATATACTTTCTCATGCTTTATTCGTACTAAATTTTTTAAATTTGGATTGCAATGGCCACTCCGCAGCACAGCGGTTCTGGGAAAAGAGAGAGCAAAGAGCTTTTGCTCAAGTTAAGTGGAAAGATCCTCTAACAAGTGCTTGGCACGGGCCCGATCCGGTATTGACATGGGGTCGAGGACATGTCTGTGTTTTTTCACAGGATGAAAATGATGCCCGCTGGCTACCTGAGCGTTGTGTTCGGATTGTGGAAACTCATCAGAATGGTACAAGCGCTGACCCACTGGGCTTACGTGCCAGATCCACCGATTGTGCACCCGCGACCTGGGAGGGAGCTGAGGTGTTTGTCCATGTCAACAGATCAGCGTACGGTACAGCTCCAGACCCTTTTGTCCAGCACATTAAGATGGGAGATTTTGCAGCTTCTGGCATTGGAACCCCTTTATGCTTTACAACTGACTCCAACAGTTATATTCCAGGCTGTACTGTAATGCAATCCATAAATCATAGAATTTGGATTCCTGATAATAGTCAAGTATATAATATACAAATGGCTTCATTGCCTACTGGGTTTCCTGTACATGCCAATTCTACCTCATCCTTCATGATACCTCGCTGCATCAACTCCTCTCAAATTGTAGAATCCACGGGAGAACTGCACCCTGTAAAGTGTAGACATGGTCACCCTTTTATAACCAATATTTCAGGAACTAATCTTACCAACAAGTTCAACCCAGGTCTGTGGTGGATGAATGGACGCCCTCAACGCCATGTCTGGATGTTAGTGGCTGCTCTGAATAATACCTCCTGGCCCACTTCTACTTCTTTAAAAAATATTATGAGTTGTGTAACACCCCCTTATGCTATTATGTATGGACCTTTTAATATTTCTATAGGAGCCATGTATTTCAATGTTACCTGCACTAACTGTTCTTTTACAAATTGCTTGTATAGTGGTCTTACTGATTCTGTAATTATTATTAAGCAACCACCATTTGTTATGCTTCCTGTAAACTTATCTGAAGCTTGGTATAAAGAAACAGGTATTCAAGTGTTAAAACATTTAAAAGAACTTATGCGCCCTAGACGATTTGTAGGGCTACTAATAGCAGGAATTTTAGCCTTTATTTCCTTAGCTGCCTCTGCTGCAGCGGCTACTGTGGCTTTAACACAAAATGTGCAGACAGCTCACCATGTTAATCAGCTTGCTCATAATACCAAGCAAGCCCTGCACTTTCAAGGCGGGATTGATGATAAGGTAGAACAAAAATTAGAAGCCTTGTATGAATCTTTGTTGTCTCTGGGAGAACAAATTCGTGCCTTACAAACTTTGCAACGGGTGCGCTGTCATGCTGGGTTTGACTTTATTTGTGTGACCCCCCCATAAGTATAATGGGTCAAGCTATCCTTGGGAACAAGTTGTAGCACATTTAAATGGTATTTGGCACCATAATAACTTGTCCTTAGATCTCTTTCAACTCCATAGACAAATAGCCGGACTAGAACAAGCTCCACCTTTGGACTTTAAAGTGGCAGAAACAGCAAAAGAACTGTTCGAACAACTTCAACAGTATGTCCCTTCCTTAACTAACGTTAAGGGGCTGCTAATGACATTGCTCGGCCCAGGGATACTTTTGCTGATGGCTTGCCTATGTCTTCCTTGCATTGTACGCATATTGCAAAACTCTTTCATGAGTTTAGCCAGCCAGCTGCATAAGGTCAAGCTCCAAGTAAATGAATTTCCCCCGAGAGGAACCGCAGCCAGAGACGGGTATGAGGCGGTGCCAGCCTTAGACCGACCTAAGACAGGGCCTTCAGCACTGCTCTGAAGTTGTTCCCCAAGACGGGTAAGGCGGGCTGGGGCACCCACCCCACCTAAGACAGGCGGGTTCGCTTCTTTTAATAAAAAGACGGGGGAACTGTCGGGAGCCGAGCTAGCAGCTAAGCTCATCCTGACCTCTGGCTGTGCGGATGTCGCCAAGATGACGGGAGCCAGACCTGCAGATAGGGAGCCAGACCTGCAGCTAGGTAAATTATCACCTCTGGCTGTGCTGTTACCGCCAGGATATGCTAAAGGCAAGGACATCTGTTCACAGCTACTGTCCGGAATTGCTTTGTTACCTTGTGTTTACTGTAATCAAATGTTGCAAACTTCAAAGCCTCTTTATGTTCTGGAATTTTAACAATCCTATGCTATTCCCTGGTTCCAAAACTGCATATAAGCTGGGAGTTGGAATAAACTGTTGCTGCAGTCTTGAGGTTCAACCTTATGGCTGCAGACCTCCCGTACCCCATCTTTGTCTCTTGTCTTTTTTCTCTTGCCTTATTTTTCCTTTTCCGTATCCCTGCCGCCCCTCAGTCAGGATTTCTGTTCCCCCGCCGGCTGGCCCGGCAGGAGGAACCATACCAGGAAGTACTTAATTCATTAAGCTACTGCTTTTCTTAATCTCAGTGGAGATATTTACTGATAAACAGCTACCTACGCAGCATGTTCATGTCGTTCCTAAATGAGATTCTTTCACTCTCCCCTCACCACAAATCAGATTCTTCTGAGGAGTTCCCAGTACATTATCCTTTCCCCTGTGTAATTACCTTAACAAGCTCCAGCTGTTTTTATTCTCAGAAGGTTTACTCCCTGATATACAGCTGGCTACCCCCTTCGTAAGTGCAGGTCCTAAATAGCTTTTTTCTCTGTTCCCTCACAACAATAAAGTTTCTTTTGGGGAGTTACCAGTACAGTAACCATACCAGGAAGTACTTAATTTATTAAGCTACTGCTTTCCTTAATCTCAGTGGAGATATTTACTGATAAACAGCTACCTACGCAGCATGTTCATGTCGTTCCTAAATGAGCTTTTATCTCTCTCCCCTCACCACAAATCAGATTCTTCTGAGGAGTTCCCAGTACATTATCCTTTCCCCTGTGTAATTACCTTAACAAGCTCCAGCTGTTTTTATTCTCAGAAGGTTTACTCCCTGATATACAGCTGCCTACCCCCTTCGTAAGTGCAGGTCTTAAATGAGCTTTTTTCTCTGTTCCCTCACCACAATCCAGAATCTTTTGGGGAGTTACCAGTACAATATCCATACCAGGAAATACTTAATTTATGAAGCTTCTGCTTTTCTTAATCTCAGTGGAGATATTTACTGATAAACAGCTACGTATGCAGCATGTTCATGTCGTTCCTAAATGAGCTTTTATCTCTCTCCCCTCACCAAAAATCAGATTCTTCTGAGGAGTTCCCAGTACATTATCCTTTCCCCTGTGTAATTACCTTAACAAGCTCCAGCTGTTTTTATTCTCAGAAGCGATACTCCCTGATATACAGCTGCCTACCCCCTTCGTAAGTGCAGGTCCTAAATGAGCTTTTTTCTCTGTTCCCTCACCACAATCCAGATTCTTTTGGGGAGTTACCAGTACAGTAACGATACCAGGAAGTACTTAATTTATTACGCTACTGCTTTTCTTAATCTCAGTGGAGATATTTACTGATAAACAGCTACCTACGCAGCATGTTCATGTCGTTCATAAATGAGCTTTTATCTCTCTCCCGTCACCACAAATCAGATTCTTCTGAGGAGTTCCCAGTACATTATCCTTTCCCCTATGTAATTACCTTAACAAGCTCCAGCTTTGTTTATTCTCAGAAGGTTTACTCCCTGATATACAGCTGCCTACCCCCTTCGTAAGTGCAGGTTCTAAATCAGCTTTTTTCTCTGTTCCCTCACAAAAATCCGGATTCTTTGGGGAGTTACCAGTACAGTAACCATACCAGGAAGTACTTAATTTATTAAGCTACTGCTTTTCTTAATCTCAGTGGAGATATTTACTGATAAACAGCTACCTATGCAGCATGTTCATATCCTTCCTAAATGAGCTTTTTTCTCTGTTCCCTCACCACAATCCAGATTCTTTTGGGGAGTTATCAGTACAATATCCATACCAGGAAGTACTTAATTTATTAAGCTACTGCTTTTCTTAATGTCAGTGGAGATATTTACTGATAAACAGCTACGTATGCAGCATGTTCATGTCGTTCCTAAATGAGCTTTTATCTCTCTCCCCTCACCACAAATCAGATTCTTCTGAGGAGTTCCCAGTACATTATCCTTTCCCCTGTGTAATTACCTTAACAAGCTCCAGCTGTTTTTATTCTCAGAAGCGATACTCCCTGATATACAGCTGCCTACCCCCTTCGTAAGTGCAGGTCCTAAATGAGCTTTTTTCTCTGTTCCCTCACCACAATCCAGATTGTTTTGGGGAGTTACCAGTACAGTAACCATACCAGGAAGTACTTAATTCATTAAGCTACTGCTTTTCTTAATCTGAGTGGAGATATTTACTGATAAACAGCTACCTACGCAGCATGTTCATGTCGTTCCTAAATGAGCTTCTTTCACTCTCCCCTCACCACAAATCAGATTCTTCTGAGGAGTTCCCAGTACATTATCCTTTCCCCTGTGTAATTACCTTAACAAGCTCCAGCTGTTTTTATTCTCAGAAGGTTTACTCCCTGATATACTGCGGCCTACCCCCTTCGTAAGTGCAGGTCCTAAATAAGCTTATTTCTCTGTTCCCTCACCACAATCCAGAATCTTTTGGGGAGTTACCAATACAGTAACCATACCAGGAGGTACTTAATTTATTAAGCTACTGCTGTTCTTAATCTCAGTGGAGATATTTAGTGATAAACAGCTACCTAGGCAGCATGTTCATGTCGTTCCTAAAGGAGCTTTTATCTCTCTCCCCTCACAAAAAATCAGATTCTTCTGAGGAGTTCCCAGTACATTATCCTTTCCCCTGTGTAATTACCTTAACAAGCTCCAGCTGTTTTTATTCTCAGAAGGTTTACTCCCTGATAAACAGCTGCCTACCCCCTTCGTAAGTGCAGGTCTTAAATGTGCTTTTTTGTCTGTTCCCTCACCACAATCCAGATTGTTTTGGGGAGTTACCAGTACAGTAACCATACCAGGAAGTACTTAATTTATTAAGCTACTGCTTTTCTTAATTTCAGTGGAGATATTATTGATAAACAGCTACCTACGCAGCATGTTCATGTCGTTCCTAAATGAGTTTTATCTCTCTCCCCTCACCACAAATCAGATTCTTCTGAATTGTTCCCAGTACATTATCCTTTCCCCTGTGTAATTACCTTAACAAGCTCCAGCTGTTTTTATTCTCAGAAGGTTTACTCCCTGATATACAGCTGCCTACCCCCTTCGTAAGTGCAGGTCCTAAATGAGCTTTTTTCTCTGTTCCCTCACCACAATCCAGATTCTTTTGGGGAGGTACCAGTACAGTAACCATACCAGGAAGTACTTAATTTATTAAGCTACTGTTTTTCTTAATCTCAGTGGAGATATTTACTGATAAACAGCTACCTACGCAGCATGTTCATGTCGTTCCTAAATAAGCTTTTATCTCTCTCCCCTCACCACAAATCAGATTCTTCTGAGGAGTTCCCAGTACATTATCCTTTCCCCTGTGTAATTACCTTAACAAGCTCCAGCTGTTTTTATTCTCAGAAGGTTTACTCCCTGATATACAGCTGCCTACCCCCTTCTTAAGTGCAGGTCCTAAATGAGCTTTTTTCTCTGTTCCCTCACCACAATCCAGATTCTTTTGGGGAGTTACCAGTACAGTAACCATACCAGGAAGTACTGAATTTATGAAGCTACTGCTTTTCTTAATGTCTGTGGAGATATTTACTGATAAACAGCTACCTACGCAGCATGTTCATGTCGTTCTTAAATGAGCTTTTATCTCTCTCCCGTCACCATAAATCAGATTTTTCTGGGGAGTTCCCAATACATTATCCTTTCCCCTGTGTAATTACCTTAACAAGCTCCAGCTGTTTTTATTCTCAGAAGGTTTACTCCCTGATATACTGCTGCCTAACCCCTTCGTAAGTGCAGGTCCTAAATGAGCTTTTTTGTCTGTTCCCTCACCACAATCCAGATTCTTTTGGGGAGTTACCAGTACAGTAACCATACCAGGAAGTACTTAATTTATTAAGCTACTGCTTTTCTTAAACTCAGTGGAGATATTTACTGATAAACAGGTACATACGCAGCATGTTCATGTCGTTCCTAAATGAGCTTTTATCTCTCTCCCCTCATCACAAATCAGATTCTTCTGAGGAGTTCCCAGTACATTATCCTTTCCCCTGTGTAATTACCTTAACAAGCTCCCGCTGTTTTTATTCTCAGAAGCGATACTCCCTGATTTACAGCTGCCTACCCCCTTCGTAAGTGCAGGTCCTAAATGAGCTTTTTTCTCTGTTCCCTCACCACAATCCAGATTCTTTTGGGGAGTTACCAGTACAGTAACCATACCAGGAAGTACTTAATTTAGTAAGCTGCTGCTTTTCTTAAACTCAGTGGAGATATTTACTGATAAACAGCTACCTACGCAGCATGTTCATGTCGTGCCTAAATGAGCTTTTATCTCTCTCCCCTCAACACAAATCAGATTCTTCTGAGGAGTTCCCAGTACATTATCCTTTCCCCTGTGTAATTACCTTAACAAGCTCCAGCTGTTTTTATTCTCAGAAGGTTTACTCCCTGATATACAGCTGCCTACCCCCTTCGTAAGTGCAGGTCCTAAATGAGCTTTTTTCTCTGTTCCCTCACAAAATCCGGATTCTTTGGGGAGTTACCAGTACAGTAACCATACCAGGAAGTACTTAATTTATTAAGCTACTGCTTTTCTTAATCTCAGTATAGATATTTACTGATAAACAGCTACCTATGCAGCATGTTCATGTCGTTCCTAAATGAGCTTTTTTCTCTGTTCCCTCACCACAATCCAGATTCTTTTGGGGAGTTACCAGTACAATATCCATACCAGGAAGTAATTAATTTATTAAGCTACTGCTTTTCTTAATCTCAGTGGAGATATTTACTGATAAACAGCTACGTATGCAGCATGTTCATGTCGTTCCTAAATGAGCTTTTATCTCTCTCCCCTCACCACTAATCAGATTCTTCTGAGTAGTTCTCAGTACATTATCATTTCCCCTGTGTAATTACCTTAACAAGATCCAGCTGTTTTTATTCTCAGAAGGTTTACTCCCTGATATACAGCTGCCTACCCCCTTCGTAAGTGCAGGTCTTAGATGAGCTTTTTTCTCTCTTCCCTCACCACAATCCAGATTCTTCTCGGGAGTTACCAGTACAGTAACCATACCAGGAAGTACTTAATTTATTAAGCTACTGCTTTTTTTAATCTCAGTGGAGATATTTACTGATATACAGCTACCTACGCAGCATGTTCATGTCGTTCCTAAATGAGCTTTCATCGCTCTCCCCTCACCTAAATCAGATTCTTCTGAGGAGTTCCCAGTACATTATCCTTTCACCTGTGTAATTACATTAACAAGCTCCAGCTGTTTTTATTCTCAGAAGGTATACTCCCTGATATACAGCTGCCTACCCCCTTCGTAAGTGCAGGTCCTAAATAGCTTTTTTCTCTGTTCCCTCACAACAATAAAGTTTCTTTTGGGGAGTTACCAGTACAGTAACCATACCAGGAAGTACTTAATTTATTAAGCTACTGCTTTTCTTAATCTCAGTGGAGATATTTACTGATAAACAGCTACGTACGCAGCATGTTCATGTCGTTCCTAAATGAGCTTTTATCTCCCCTCATCACAAATCAGATTCTTCTGAGGATTTCCCAGTACATTATCCTTTCCCCTGTGTAATTACCTTAACAAGCTCCAGCTGTTTTTATTCTCAGAAGGTTTACTCCCTGATATACAACTACCTACCCCCTTCGTAAGTGCAAGTCCTAAATGAGCTTTTTTCTCTGTTCCCTCACCACAATCCAGATTCTTTTGGGGAGTTACCAGTACAGTAACCATACCAGGAAGTACTTAATTTATTAAGCTACTGCTTTTCTTAATCTCAGTGGAGATATTTACTGATAAACAGCTACCTACGCAGCATGTTCATGTCGTTCCTAAATGAGCTTCTATCTCTCTCCCCTCACCACAAATCAGATTCTTCTGAGGAGTTCCCAGTACATTACCCTTTCCCCTGTGTAATTACCTTAACAAGCTCCAGCTGTTTTTATTCTCAGAAGGTTTACTCCCTGATATACAGCTGCCTACCCCCTTCGTAAGTGCGGGTCCTAAATGAGCTTTTTTCTCTTTTCCCTCACAAAATCCGGATTCTTTGGGGAGTTACCAGTACAGTAACCATACCAGGAAGTACTTAATTTATTAAGCTACTGCTTTTCTTAATCTCAGTATAGATATTTACTGATAAACAGCTACCTATGCAGCATGTTCATGTCGTTCTTAAATGAGCTTTTATCTCTCTCCCCTCAACACAAATCAGATTCTTCTGAGGAGTTCCCAGTACATTATCCTTTCCCCTGTGTAATTACCTTAACAAGCTCCAGCTGTTTTTATTCTCAGAAGGTTTACTCCCTGATATACAGCTGCCTACCCCCTTCTTAAGTGCAGGTCCTAAATGAGCTTTTTTCTCTGTTCCCTCACCACAATCCAGATTCTTTTGGGGAGTTACCAGTACAGTAACCATACCAGGAAGTACTGAATTTATGAAGCTACTGCTTTTCTTAATGTCAGTGGAGATATTTACTGATAAACAGCTACCTACGCAGCATGTTCATGTCGTTCTTAAATGAGCTTTTATCTCTCTCCCGTCACCATGAATCAGATTTTTCTGGGGAGTTCCCAATACATTATCCTTTCCCCTGTGTAATTACCTTAACAAGCTCCAGCTGTTTTTATTCTCAGAAGGTTTACTCCCTGATATACTGCTGCCTACCCCCTTCGTAAGTGCAGGTCCTAAATGAGCTTTTTTCTCTGTTCCCTCACCACAATATAGTTTCTTTTGGGGAGTTACCAGTACAGTAACCATACCAGGAAGTACTTAATTTATTAAGCTACTGCTTTTCTTAAACTCAGTGGAGATATTTACTGATAAACAGCTACCTACGCAGCATGTTCATGTCGTGCCTAAATGAGCTTTTATCTCTCTCCCCTCAACACAAATCAGATTCTTCTGAGGAGTTCCCAGTACATTATCCTTTCCCCTGTGTAATTACCTTAACAAGCTCCAGCTGTTTTTATTCTCAGAAGGTTTACTCCCTGATATACTGCTGCCTACCCCCTTCGTAAGTGCAGGTCCTAAATGAGCTTTTTTCTCTGTTCCCTCACCACAATCCAGATTCTTTTGGGGAGTTACCAGTACAATATCCATACCAGGAAGTAGTTAAATTATTAAGCTACTGCTTTTCTTAATCTCAGTGGAGATATTTACTGATAAACAGCTACGTATGCAGCATGTTCATGTCGTTCCTAAATGAGCTTTTATCTCTCTCCCCTCACCACAAATCAGATTCTTCTGAGGAGTTCCCAGTACATTATCCTTTCCCCTGTGTAATTACCTTAACCAGCTCCAGCTGTTTTTATTCTCAGAAGCGATACTCCCTGATATACAGCTGCCTACCCCCTTCGTAAGTGCAGGTCCTAAATGAGCTTTTTTCTCTGTTCCCTCACCACAATCCAGACTCTTTGGGGAGTTACCAGTACAGTAACCATACCAGGAAGTACTTAATTTATTAAGCTACTGCTTTTCTTAATCTCAGTGGAGATATTTACTGATAAACAGCTACCTGCGCAGCATGTTCATGTCGTTCCTAAATGAGCTTTTATCTCTCTCCCCTCACCACAAATCAGATTCTTCTGAGGAGTTCCCAGTACATTATCCTTTCCCCTGTGTAATTACCTTAACAAGGTCCAGCTGTTTGTATTCTCAGAAGGTTTACTCCCTGATATACAGCTGCCTACCCCCTTCGTAAGTGCAGGTCCTAAATGAGCTCTTTTCTCTGTTCCCTCACCACAATCCAGATTCTTTTGGGGAGTTACCAGTACAGTAACCATACCAGGAAGTACTTAATTTATTAAGCTACTGTTTTTCTTAATCTCAGTGGAGATATTTACTGATAAACAGCTACCTACGCAGCATGTTCATGTCGTTCCTAAATGAGCTTTTATCTCTCTCCCCTCACCACAAATCAGATTCTTCTGAGGAGTTCCCAGTACATTATCCTTTCCCCTGTGTAATTACCTTAACAAGCTCCAGCTGTTTTTATTCTCAGAAGGTTTACTCCCTGATATACAGCTGCCTACCCCCTTCTTAAGTGCAGTTCCTAAATGAGCTTTTTTCTCTGTTCCCTCACCACAATCCAGATTCTTTTGGGGAGTTACCAGTACAGTAACCATACCAGGAAGTACTGAATTTATGAAGCTACTGCTTTTCTTAATGTCAGTGGAGATATTTACTGATAAACAGCTACCTACGCAGCATGTTCATGTCGTTCTTAAATGAGCTTTTATCTCTCTCCCGTCACCATGAATCAGATTTTTCTGGGGAGTTCCCAATACATTATCCTTTCCCCTGTGTAATTACCTTAACAAGCTCCAGCTGTTTTTATTCTCAGAAGGTTTACTCCCTGATATACTGCTGCCTACCCCCTTCGTAAGTGCAGGTCCTAAATGAGCTTTTTTCTCTGTTCCCTCACCACAATATAGATTCTTTTGGGGAGTTACCAGTACAGTAACCATACCAGGAAGTACTTAATTTATTAAGCTACTGCTTTTCTTAAACTCAGTGGAGATATTTACTGATAAACAGCTACCTACGCAGCAATGTTCATGTCGTGCCTAAATGAGCTTTTATCTCTCTCCCCTCAACACAAATCAGATTCTTCTGAGGAGTTCCCAGTACATTATCCTTTCCCCTGTGTAATTACCTTAACAAGCTCCAGCTGTTTTTATTCTCAGAAGGTTTACTCCCTGATATACTGCTGCCCTACCCCCTTCGTAAGTGCAGGTCCTAAATGAGCTTTTTTCTCTGTTCCCTCACCACAATCCAGATTCTTTTGGGGAGTTAACAGTACAGTATCCATACCAGGAAGTACTTAATTTATTAAGCTGCTGCTTTTCGTAATCTCAGTGGAGATATTTACGGATAAACAGCTACGTATGCAGCATGTTCATGTCGTTCCTAAATGAGCTTTTATCTCTCTCCCCTCACCACAAATCAGATTCTTCTGAGGAGTTCCCAGTACATTATCCTTTCCCCTGTGTAATTACCTTAACCAGCTCCAGCTGTTTTTATTCTCAGAAGCGATACTCCCTGATATACAGCTGCCTACCCCCTTCGTAAGTGCAGGTCCTAAATGAGCTTTTTTCTCTGTTCCCTCACCACAATCCAGACTCTTTGGGGAGTTACCAGTACAGTAACCATACCAGGAAGTACTTAATTTATTAAGCTACTGCTTTTCTTAATCTCAGTGGAGATATTTACTGATAAACAGGTACCTACCCAGCATGTTCATGTCGTTCCTAAATGAGCTTTTATCTCTCTCCCCTCATCACAAATCAGATTCTTCTGAGGAGTTCCCAGTACATTATCCTTTCCCCTGTGTAATTACCTTAACAAGCTCCCGCTTTTTTTATTCTCAGAAGCAATACTCCTGAATTACAGCTGCCTACCCCCTTCGTAAGTGCAGGTCCTAAATGAGCTTTTTTCTCTGTTCCCTCACCACAATCCAGATTCTTTTGGGAGTTACCAGTACAGTAACCATACCAGGAAGTACTTAATTTATTAAGCTACTGCTTTTCTTAAACTCAGTGGAGATATTTACTGATAAACAGCTACCTACGCAGCATGTTCATGTCGTGCCTAAATGAGCTTTTATCTCTCTCCCCTCAACACAAATCAGATTCTTCTGAGGAGTTCCCAGTACATTATCCTTTCCCCTGTGTAATTACCTTAACAAGCTCCAGCTGTTTTTATTCTCAGAAGGTTTACTCCCTGATATACTGCTGCCTACCCCCTTCGTAAGTGCAGGTCCTAAATGAGCTTTTTTCTCTGTTCCCTCACCACAATCCAGATTCTTTTGGGGAGTTAACAGTACAGTATCCATACCAGGAAGTACTTAATTTATTAAGCTGCTGCTTTTCTTAATCTCAGTGGAGATATTTACGGATAAACAGCTACGTATGTAGCATGTTCATGTCGTTCCTAAATGAGCTTTTATCTCTCTCCCCTCACCACAAATCAGATTCTTCTGAGGAGTTCCCAGTACATTATCATTTCCCCTGTGTAATTACCTTAACCAGCTCCAGCTGTTTTTATTCTCAGAAACGATACTCCCTGATATACAGCTGCCTACCCCCTTCGTAAGTGCAGGTCCTAAATGAGCTGTTTTCTCTGTTCCCTCACCACAATCCAGATTCTTTGGGGAGTTACCAGTACAGTAACCATACCAGGAAGTACTTAATTTATTAAGCTACTGCTTTTCTTAATCTCAGTGGAGATATTTACTGATAAACAGGTACCTACGCAGCATGTTCATGTCGTTCCTAAATGAGCTTTTATCTCTCTCCCCTCATCACAAATCAGATTCTTCTGAGGAGTTCCCAGTACATTATCCTTTCCCCTGTGTAATTACCTTAACAAGTTCCAGCTGTTTTTATTTTCAGAAGGTTTACTCCCTTATATACAACTGCCTACCCCCTTCGTAAGTGCAGGTCCTAAATGAGCTTTTTTCTCTGTTCCCTCACCACAATCCAGATTCTTTTGGGGAGTTACCAGTACAGTAACCATACCAGGAAGTACATAATTTATTAAGCTACTGCTTTTCTTAATCTCAGTGGAGATATTTACTGATATACAGCTACCTACGCAGCATGTTCATGTCGTTCCTAAATGAGCTTTTATATCTCTCCCCTCATCACAAATCAGATTCTTCTGAGGATTTCCCAGTACATTATCCTTTCCCCTGTGTAATTACCTTAACAAGCTCCAGCTGTTTTTATTCTCAGAAGGTTTACTCCCTGATATACAGCTGCCTACCCCCTTCGTAAGTGCAGGTCCTAAATGAGCTTTTTTCTCTGTTCTCTCTCCACAATCCAGATTCTTCTGGGGAGTTACCAGTACAGTAACCATACCAGGGAGTAATTAATTTATTAAGCTACTGCTTTTCTTAATCTCAGTGGAGATATTTACTGATACACAGCTACCTACGCAGCATGTTCATGTCGTTCCTAAATGAGCTTTTATCGCTCTCCCCCCTCACCTCAAATCAGATTCTTCTGAGGAGTTCCCAGTACATTATCCTTTCCCCTGTGTAATTACCTTAACAAGCTCCAGCTGTTTTTATTCTCAGAAGGTTTACTCCCTGATATACAGCTGCCTACCCCCTTCGTAAGTGCAGGTCCTAAATTAGCTTTTTTCTGTGTTCCCTGACCACAATCCAGATTCTTTTGGGGAGTTACCAGTAGAGTAACCATACCAGGAAGTAATTAATTTATTAAGTTACTGCATTTCTTAATCTCAGTGTAGATATTTACTGATAAACAGCTACGTACGCACCATGTTCATGTCGTTCCTAAATAAGTTTTATCTCTCTCCCCTCATCACAAATCAGATTCTTCTGAGGATTTCCCAGTACATTATCCTTTCCCCTGTGTAATTACGTTAACAAACTCCAGCTGTTTTTATTCTCAGAAGGTTTACTCCCTGATATACAACTGCCTACCCCCTTCGTAAGTGCAGGTCCTAAATGAGCTTTTTTCTCTGTTCCCTCACCACAATCCAGATTCTTTGGGGGAGTTACCAGTACAGTAACAATACCAGGAAGTACTTAATTTATTAAGCTACTGCTTTTCTTAATCTCAGTGGAGATATTTACTGATAAACAGCTACCTACGCAGCATGTTCATATCGTTCCTAAATGAGCTTTTATCTCTCTCCCCTCACCACAAATCAGATTCTTCTGAGGAGTTGCCAGTACATTATCCTTTCCCCTGTGTAATTACCTTAACAAGCTCCAGCTCTTTTTATTCTCAGAAGGTTTACTCCCTGATATACAACTGCCTACCCCCTTCGTAAGTGCAGGTCCTAAATTTGCGTTTTTCTCTGTTCCCTCACCACAATCCAGATTCTTTTGGGGAGTTACCAGTACAGTAACCATACCAGGAAGTACTTAATTTATTAAGCTACTGCTTTTCTTAATCTCAGTGGAGATATTTACTGATAAACAGCTACCTATGCAGCATGTTCATGTCGTTCCTAAATGAGCTTTTTTCTCTGATCCCTCACCACAATCCAGATTCTTTTGGGGAGTTACCAGTACAATATCCATACCAGGAAGTACTTAATTTATTAAGCTACTGCTTTTCTTAATCTCAGTGGAGATATTTACTGATAAACAGCTACGTATGCAGCATGTTCATGTCGTTCCTAAATGAGCTTTTATCTCTCTCCCCTCACCACAAATCAGATTCTTCTGAGGAGTTCCCAGTACATTATCCTTTCCCCTGTGTAATTACCTTAACAAGCTCCAGCTGTTTTTATTCTCAGAAGCGATACTCTCTGATATATAGCTGCCTACCCCCTTCGTAAGTGCAGGTCCTAAATGAGCTTTTTTCTCTGTTCCCTCACCACAATCCAGATTCTTTTGGGGAGTTACCAGTACAGTAACCATACCAGGAAGTACTTAATTTATTAAGCTACTGCTTTTCTTAATCTCAGTGGAGATATTTACTGATAAACAGCTATCTACGCAGCATGTTCATGTCGTTCCTAAATGAGCTTTTATCTCTCTCCCCTCATCACAAATCAGATTCTTCTGAGGATTTCCCAGTACATTATCCTTTCCCCTGTGTAATTTCCTTAACAAGCTCCAGCTGTTTTTATTCTCAGAAGGTTTACTCCCTGATATACAGCTGCCTACCCCCTTCGTAAGTGCAGGTCCTAAATGAGCTTTTTTCTCTGTTCCCTCACCACAATCCAAATTCTTCTGGGGAGTTACCAGTACAGTAACCATACCAGGAAGTAATTAATTTATTAAGCGTATGCTGCTGCCTGGAAGAACTGAGAAAATTAACAAGACCTGAACCCACTGAGCTAGACATTAAGGAAGACTCAGATGGCTCAGACTCTGAGGAGAAGTTATTCAATAAGCCTATTAAAGATAGATTGACCTATGTTGAGACTATGTTAAAATCTGTTATAGCTCTATTGTCACAGCTTCATCGAGAACAACAAACTCCTTTAAAGGGAGTCCTGGCACACTTACAGCTCTCCTAGGTGCAGGCTGCTAGCAGGGGGGAGGAACCTGAGGCTAGAGAAATGCTAACACCACCGAGGTAACTTCTCCTGACCGAGCGCTCTATTTCCATCCACCAGGACAGATTTGAATCCCCAACCAGGGTGAGTGACCATTAGCCTGGAGCTTACATTTTCCATAAATCCACTGGGCTAGGTCAAGGAGATCAGCAATTGTGGGTGCTTGGAGACAACTGATCTCTAGTTCAGCTCAGCTGGTTGCTCGTCAAGTCTAAATTGTTTCAGGAAAGCTGCTCAAGTTTGAGCCCAATCATATATATTTGGAATGTTTTGCAGGACTTAGCTAACTTCTATGAGCGCTCAGGCAGATGAAGTTCTCTCTGTCTCTTTTTCTGTCTCCCTCTAAACTCTGCCTGCCTGCCTGTGACATAGGATGGGTATTGATATTTGTTTAACATCTGCTTTAAAAGACTCAAAAAAAAGGTTTTCTATTCTTGTTATTGATGTTTAAGTTTTGGAGACTCAGTTAAATTCTGCTTGTTTGGCTAAATCATAAACTTTCTCTAGCATTGAGCACATGGTAGACAATAGGATTGGATGGAGTGAAAGCCGGCCCATCCCCCAGGTGACAAGCATGCCAAATTCCTGGAGGCTGGGCAGAGACTTGGAGTCCTGTGGCCTTGCATTTCAAAGGTGCCTTACAATTCAAATGCTGGAAGATGAAGGTGTCTTACTGTGAGCTCACTGTCTGTGTTTATACCCTGTCTCCCATGTGCTCCCTTTGTGAGCTAAACTGGTTTCTCAAAATGTGGCTTCTCGGATGATCTGAAAATTTTGGTTTGCTGAAAAGATTTTTTTTTGTTTACTATCTAACCATGTGGTTCTAGAATATAGGCAAAATAATATCATTTGCCACTGGAATTCCAGAAAAACTTACATGGCCAATTAAAGAACAATTCTAAGCGCGCCCCAAAACGTGTGCACATTGTCTGTATGTGTATGTATGTCTATGTCTATGTCTATGTGTTGGTAAAACTTAAAAACAAAACAAAAAACAGGTTTTAAGCCTAAACTGATATGTTTGGGAGCAAACAAATGTGTCTAAGAAAAACTCCAAAAGGCTTTAATATACAGCACGTGATATAAGTGCAATGATGTACAACCAGTATGTTATTCTTTATGTCTATCTATGCTAAGAGTCAAGTGTACATCTAATCCTGACAATTATTTGGTATAGACTTAAGATTTTGCTTCTCCATTTTTTTCTTTCTCTTTTTTCGCTGTGCTCTCATAAACTCTTTAAGATCAAGGGACCAGAGTCATTTTGAAATAACTGCACAGGTGTGACTATTAACCTAAATTTTCCGGACCCCCAAATTAACATTTTGCTTTATAGGATACAGGTTGACATGTGTGCTAGCTGAGTGGACCGTGGCAGTCTATGGCTACAGAAAGCTGCCTCCACAGTCGGCTTCCAAACTGGGAGTTGTTTGTGACTTAGAAACTGCCCTGGCTGCTACAGAGAGCAGACTTGGTCGGCCTTCAATCTGTGTGGATTTTGTGACTAGAAAGATGGTTAAAGGCCCAAGCCTTCTAAAATCTGTTTAAAAATGCCCTTAACCAGTCTGTGTAGAAATTTACAGGCAACAAGCAGGAAATGTGACAGCCTATCCAGGGAACTCTACTACAGAATTATCCAGATGCAAAACATCTCTCCTGCTGGCCTGCTAATTTGGGATGGAAGACACAGCCACTTCAGATCCACTGAAGCTGAGACTTATTGTTATTCATTTGTTTTCTCTTTCATGTGCCAGTAAGGTAAGGTTAAATAATATGATTAGATTTAATGGCACATGGACCCCATTCAGTCTGCTGTTCTTTAAGTGTTACAGCAAATCTCTGGCAACTACTTGTTGGTCAATTCTTAGCAACTTACAGGTAAACTCTACTCCTTTTGTTCTCCTGTTGCTCTAATTGGAAATAAAAAGGGCTTTTATGGCTAAGACTCTTTGGATAGTTCAAAGCCAGCCCAGGCAGAGAAAAATAAAAAATCCCTCTTGGTCATATTTTGGGTCCTTATTATTTAACTAGTCAAAAATTACAGGTTAAGACTTCTCATTTACGTACTTTGCATGATTTTCAAAAATTTCTGGGAGATATTAATTGGCTTCGCCCTTATCTTCAATTGTCCACAGCTGAATTAAAACCCTTGTTTGATCTATTAAAGGGGGACCCTGACCCTACATCTCCCAGAGAAATGACAACTAAAGCAGCAGAAGCCTTGAGCATAGTAAATTCTGCCATTTCTTCCCAACATGTAAATTATATTGATTACTCAGCCCCCTTGGGAAGCTTATATTTTAACTACACCTCATTCTCCAACAGCGGTCCTCTGGCAGAAGGGACCCCTTTTGTGGCTTTCCTTGCCTGCTACTCCTTCAAAAGTGTTAACTCCTTATTATGAATTGGTAGCCACCTTAGTCCATATGTGCCGTGTGGAATCTTGTAAGTATCTTGGACGAGATCCACAGGTTATTTATATCCCCTATACTTTACAACAGCAAAAATGGCTTTATACTCATTGTGATTCCTGAGCCATTGCTTGGGCCAATTGTGTGGGGCACAATTTCACATCATTGTCCCTCCAACAAATTACTTCACTTTGCCTCTTCTTACCATTAAGGGAGGGCAATACTATTACAGATGAGGCTACCCAAATTTCTCTTTCTCAAATTGACTTGGCAAAGCAATCACATGCTGCCCACCATCAAAACAGTCGTGCCTTACGTCAACAATTTCATATTACTTATGAGGCAGCTCGTCAAATTGTAAAAACTTGTCCCAACTGTGCTACCTTCCTGCCTGTGCCCTCCAATGGGATTAATCCCCGAGGCTTAGTGGCTAATCATGTTTGGCAAATGGATGTTACCCACATCCCCTCTTTTGGATGGCTCCGCTTTGTCCATGTTACAATAGACACTTACTCTAATTTTATTATGGCTACTCCTCTTAGCGGGGAAGCTGGCAAACATTGTATTTCCCATGCCTTACGCTGCTTTGCTACTATGGGACTTCCTAAACAAATTAAAACTGATAATGGTCCGGGATATGTTGGACGAGCTTTTCAAACTTTTTGCAAATCTTACCAAATTGTTCACTCTACAGGAATCCCCTATAATCCTCATGGTCAAGGAATTGTCGAACGGGCCAACGGTTTGTTAAAACACCAAATTTCTAAATTAAAAGGGGGGGGAACTATACCCCTTCTCTCCTGTTAATATACTTTCTCATGCTTTATTCGTACTAAATTTTTTAAATTTGGATTGCAATGGCCACTCCGCAGCACAGCGGTTCTGGGAAAAGAGAGAGCAAAGAGCTTTTGCTCAAGTTAAGTGGAAAGATCCTCTAACAAGTGCTTGGCACGGGCCCGATCCGGTATTGACATGGGGTCGAGGACATGTCTGTGTTTTTTCACAGGATGAAAATGATGCCCCGCTGGCTACCTGAGCGTTGTGTTCGGATTGTGGAAACTCATCAGAATGGTACAAGCGCTGACCCACTGGGCTTACGTGCCAGATCCACCGATTGTGCACCCCCGCGACCTGGGAGGGAGCTGAGGTGTTTGTCCATGTCAACAGATCAGCGTACGGTACAGCTCCAGACCCTTTTGTCCAGCACATTAAGATGGGAGATTTTGCAGCTTCTGGCATTGGAACCCCTTTATGCTTTACAACTGACTCCAACAGTTATATTCCAGGCTGTACTGTAATGCAATCCATAAATCATAGAATTTGGATTCCTGATAATAGTCAAGTATATAATATACAAATGGCTTCATTGCCTACTGGGTTTCCTGTACATGCCAATTCTACCTCATCCTTCATGATACCTCGCTGCATCAACTCCTCTCAAATTGTAGAATCCACGGGAGAACTGCACCCTGTAAAGTGTAGACATGGTCACCCTTTTATAACCAATATTTCAGGAACTAATCTTACCAACAAGTTCAACCCAGGTCTGTGGTGGATGAATGGACGCCCTCAACGCCATGTCTGGATGTTAGTGGCTGCTCTGAATAATACCTCCTGGCCCACTTCTACTTCTTTAAAAAATATTATGAGTTGTGTAACACCCCCTTATGCTATTATGTATGGACCTTTTAATATTTCTATAGGAGCCATGTATTTCAATGTTACCTGCACTAACTGTTCTTTTACAAATTGCTTGTATAGTGGTCTTACTGATTCTGTAATTATTATTAAGCAACCACCATTTGTTATGCTTCCTGTAAACTTATCTGAAGCTTGGTATAAAGAAACAGGTATTCAAGTGTTAAAACATTTAAAAGAACTTATGCGCCCTAGACGATTTGTAGGGCTACTAATAGCAGGAATTTTAGCCTTTATTTTCCTTAGCTGCCTCTGCTGCAGCGGCTACTGTGGCTTTAACACAAAATGTGCAGACAGCTCACCATGTTAATCAGCTTGCTCATAATACCAAGCAAGCCCTGCACTTTCAAGGCGGGATTGATGATAAGGTAGAACAAAAATTAGAAGCCTTGTATGAATCTTTGTTGTCTCTGGGAGAACAAATTCGTGCCTTACAAACTTTGCAACGGGTGCGCTGTCATGCTGGGTTTGACTTTATTTGTGTGACCCCCCATAAGTATAATGGGTCAAGCTATCCTTGGGAACAAGTTGTAGCACATTTAAATGGTATTTGGCACCATAATAACTTGTCCTTAGATCTCTTTCAACTCCATAGACAAATAGCCGGACTAGAACAAGCTCCACCTTTGGACTTTAAAGTGGCAGAAACAGCAAAAGAACTGTTCGAACAACTTCAACAGTATGTCCCTTCCTTAACTAACGTTAAGGGGCTGCTAATGACATTGCTCGGCCCAGGGATACTTTTGCTGATGGCTTGCCTATGTCTTCCTTGCATTGTACGCATATTGCAAAACTCTTTCATGAGTTTAGCCAGCCAGCTGCATAAGGTCAAGCTCCAAGTAAATGAATTTCCCCCGAGAGGAACCGCAGCCAGAGACGGGTATGAGGCGGTGCCAGCCTTAGACCGACCTAAGACAGGGCCTTCAGCACTGCTCTGAAGTTGTTCCCCAAGACGGGTAAGGCGGGCTGGGGCAACCCACCCCACCTAAGACAGGCGGGTTCGCTTCTTTTAATAAAAAGACGGGGGAACTGTCGGGAGCCGAGCTAGCAGCTAAGCTCATCCTGACCTCTGGCTGTGCGGATGTCGCCAAGATGACGGGAGCCAGACCTGCAGATAGGGAGCCAGACCTGCAGCTAGGTAAATTATCACCTCTGGCTGTGCTGTTACCGCCAGGATATGCTAAAGGCAAGGACATCTGTTCACAGCTACTGTCCGGAATTGCTTTGTTACCTTGTGTTTACTGTAATCAAATGTTGCAAACTTCAAAGCCTCTTTATGTTCTGGAATTTTAACAATCCTATGCTATTCCCTGGTTCCAAAACTGCATATAAGCTGGGAGTTGGAATAAACTGTTGCTGCAGTCTTGAGGTTCAACCTTATGGCTGCAGACCTCCCGTACCCCATCTTTGTCTCTTGTCTTTTTTCTCTTGCCTTATTTTTCCTTTTCCGTATCCCTGCCGCCCCTCAGTCAGGATTTCTGTTCCCCCCGCCGGCTGGCCCGGCAGGAGGAACCATACCAGGAAGTACTTAATTCATTAAGCTACTGCTTTTCTTAATCTCAGTGGAGATATTTACTGTTAAACAGCTACCTACGCAGCATGTTCATGTCGTTCCTAAATGAGATTCTTTCACTCTCCCCTCACCACAAATCAGATTCTTCTGAGGAGTTCCCAGTACATTATCCTTTCCCCTGTGTAATTACCTTAACAAGCTCCAGCTGTTTTTATTCTCAGAAGGTTTACTCCCTGATATACAGCTGGCTACCCCCTTCGTAAGTGCAGGTCTTAAATGAGCTTTTTTCTCTGTTCCCTCACAAAAATCCGGATACTTTGGGGAGTTACCAGTACAGTAACCATACCAGGAAGTACTTAATTTATTAAGCTACTGCTTTTCTTAATCTCAGTGGAGATATTTACTGATAAACAGCTACCTACGCAGCATGTTCATGTCGTTCCTAAATGAGCTTTTATCTCTCTCCCTCACCACAAATCAGATTCTTCTGAGGAGTTCCCAGTACATTATCCTTTCCCCTGTGTAATTACCTTAACAAGCTCCAGCTGTTTTTATTCTCAGAAGGTTTACTCCCTGATATACAGCTGCCTACCCCCTTCGTAAGTGCAGGTCTTAAATGAGCTTTTTTCTCTGTTCCCTCACCACAATCCAGAATCTTTTGGGGAGTTACCAGTACAATATCCATACCAGGAAATACTTAATTTATGAAGCTTCTGCTTTTCTTAATCTCAGTGGAGATATTTACTGATAAACAGCTACGTATGCAGCATGTTCATGTCGTTCCTAAATGAGCTTTTATCTCTCTCCCCTCACCAAAAATCAGATTCTTCTGAGGAGTTCCCAGTACATTATCCTTTCCCCTGTGTAATTACCTTAACAAGCTCCAGCTGTTTTTATTCTCAGAAGCGATACTCCCTGATATACAGCTGCCTACCCCCTTCGTAAGTGCAGGTCCTAAATGAGCTTTTTTCTCTGTTCCCTCACCACAATCCAGATTCTTTTGGGGAGTTACCAGTACAGTAACGATACCAGGAAGTACTTAATTTATTACGCTACTGCTTTTCTTAATCTCAGTGGAGATATTTACTGATAAACAGCTACCTACGCAGCATGTTCATGTCGTTCATAAATGAGCTTTTATCTCTCTCCCGTCACCACAAATCAGATTCTTCTGAGGAGTTCCCAGTACATTATCCTTTCCCCTATGTAATTACCTTAACAAGCTCCAGCTTTGTTTATTCTCAGAAGGTTTACTCCCTGATATACAGCTGCCTACCCCCTTCGTAAGTGCAGGTTCTAAATCAGCTTTTTTCTCTGTTCCCTCACAAAAATCCGGATTCTTTGGGGAGTTACCAGTACAGTAACCATACCAGGAAGTACTTAATTTATTAAGCTACTGCTTTTCTTAATCTCAGTGGAGATATTTACTGATAAACAGCTACCTATGCAGCATGTTCATATCCTTCCTAAATGAGCTTTTTTCTCTGTTCCCTCACCACAATCCAGATTCTTTTGGGGAGTTATCAGTACAATATCCATACCAGGAAGTACTTAATTTATTAAGCTACTGCTTTTCTTAATGTCAGTGGAGATATTTACTGATAAACAGCTACGTATGCAGCATGTTCATGTCGTTCCTAAATGAGCTTTTATCTCTCTCCCCTCACCACAAATCAGATTCTTCTGAGGAGTTCCCAGTACATTATCCTTTCCCCTGTGTAATTACCTTAACAAGCTCCAGCTGTTTTTATTCTCAGAAGCGATACTCCCTGATATACAGCTGCCTACCCCCTTCGTAAGTGCAGGTCCTAAATGAGCTTTTTTCTCTGTTCCCTCACCACAATCCAGATTGTTTTGGGGAGTTACCAGTACAGTAACCATACCAGGAAGTACTTAATTCATTAAGCTACTGCTTTTCTTAATCTGAGTGGAGATATTTACTGATAAACAGCTACCTACGCAGCATGTTCATGTCGTTCCTAAATGAGCTTCTTTCACTCTCCCCTCACCACAAATCAGATTCTTCTGAGGAGTTCCCAGTACATTATCCTTTCCCCTGTGTAATTACCTTAACAAGCTCCAGCTGTTTTTATTCTCAGAAGGTTTACTCCCTGATATACTGCGGCCTACCCCCTTCGTAAGTGCAGGTCCTAAATAAGCTTATTTCTCTGTTCCCTCACCACAATCCAGAATCTTTTGGGGAGTTACCAATACAGTAACCATACCAGGAGGTACTTAATTTATTAAGCTACTGCTGTTCTTAATCTCAGTGGAGATATTTAGTGATAAACAGCTACCTAGGCAGCATGTTCATGTCGTTCCTAAAGGAGCTTTTATCTCTCTCCCCTCACAAAAAATCAGATTCTTCTGAGGAGTTCCCAGTACATTATCCTTTCCCCTGTGTAATTACCTTAACAAGCTCCAGCTGTTTTTATTCTCAGAAGGTTTACTCCCTGATAAACAGCTGCCTACCCCCTTCGTAAGTGCAGGTCTTAAATGTGCTTTTTTGTCTGTTCCCTCACCACAATCCAGATTGTTTTGGGGAGTTACCAGTACAGTAACCATACCAGGAAGTACTTAATTTATTAAGCTACTGCTTTTCTTAATTTCAGTGGAGATATTATTGATAAACAGCTACCTACGCAGCATGT
Organism: Perognathus longimembris pacificus; assembly: GCF_023159225.1. Classification (NCBI taxonomy): domain Eukaryota; kingdom Metazoa; phylum Chordata; class Mammalia; order Rodentia; family Heteromyidae; genus Perognathus; species Perognathus longimembris. The sequence continues at coordinate 1,025 of NW_025956198.1, read as the reverse complement.
TCATGTCGTTCCTAAATGAGTTTTATCTCTCTCCCCTCACCACAAATCAGATTCTTCTGAATTGTTCCCAGTACATTATCCTTTCCCCTGTGTAATTACCTTAACAAGCTCCAGCTGTTTTTATTCTCAGAAGGTTTACTCCCTGATATACAGCTGCCTACCCCCTTCGTAAGTGCAGGTCCTAAATGAGCTTTTTTCTCTGTTCCCTCACCACAATCCAGATTCTTTTGGGGAGGGTACCAGTACAGTAACCATACCAGGAAGTACTTAATTTATTAAGCTACTGCTTTTCTTAATCTCAGTGGAGATATTTACTGATAAAGAGCTACCTACGCAGCAAGTTCATGTCGTTCTTAAATGAGCTTTTATCTCTCTCCCCTCACAACAAATCAGATTCTTCTGAGGAGTTCCCAGTACAGTATCCTTTCCCCTGTGTAATTACCTTAACAAGCTCCATCTGTTTTTAAACTCAGAAGGTTTGCTCCCTGATATACAGCTGCCTACCCCCTTCGTAAGTGCAGGTCTTAAATGAGCTTTTTTCTCTGTTCCCTCACCACAATCCAGATTCTTTTGGGGAGTTACCAGTACAGTATCCATACCAGGAAGTACTTAATTTATTAAGCTACTGCTTTTCTTAATCTCAGTGGAGATATTTACTGATAAACAGCTACCTACGCAGCATGTTCTTGTCGTTCCTAAATGAGCTTTTTTCTCTGTTCCCTCACCACAATCCAGATTATTTTGGGAAGTTACCAGTACGGTTACCATCCCAGGAAGTACTCAATTTATTAAGCTACTGCTTTTCTTAATCTCAGTGGAGATATTTACTGATAAACAGCTACCTACGCAGCTTGTTCATGTCGTTCCTAAATGACCTTTTATCTCTCTCCCCTCACCACAAATCAGATTCTTCTGAGGAGTTCCCAGTACATTATCGTTTCCCCTGTGTAATTACCTTAACAAGCTCCAGCTGTTTTTATTATCAGAAGCGATACTCCCTGATATACAGCTGCCTACCCCCTTCG